>NW_022146345.1:1019127-1171627 GCF_002938485.1 Sitophilus oryzae | reverse complement strand
GCAGTTTCGTTAACCTGTGGTATGTCTAAGTTGTTGATATTCCATTTGTTTTTGCTTAAAATACTCCTTAATGTTGTGAATATCAGAGGAATGCTTTAAATGGTCTACTAACTGCCGCAATTTCTTTATTTTGTTACTGATTCTTTTATAGTAAGGATGCAGAGCAGGAAATAGATGCAGTCTCTTTATGGGTGCCTTGCTTTATGGATGCTCTTTGGTTGTCAATTTTCTTAATAGTTGAATATATAATCTTTGGGGTACCCGTTTTTATTGTATTTATAATTTGATGCGATAAAGACTTTTTGCAATTACATAATATGTTTTTAATGATAAAAATAAGTAAAAAAGTTCGTATAAATATATGTCTGTAAATGCTTAGTTTCGGAGATACAGGTTGTAGAAGTTTCATTTTTATTTCGATTTTTTCCAAATAATTTCTGAAGTAACGTCAATATTTGGATGAAAGTTGGTGTCTGGGAGTTTTTTAACATGAGAAATTTGATTTTGATGTCAATATGACTCCTACTTGTAGAGGGTGTCATCTACATGTTTTTAACTGGTTTGAAAGCTAATAACTATTCGTCCGTACCTGTAGGTATAAAACTACTGAGAAGAAAATATACATTTACGACGTTTTTTACGTAAAAAAGGTCTCTTGGTAAAAATCGCTACGAGTAATGGTTTTTGAGATATTTCGAATCAAAATTATCAATACCTCTCATCATTGACATAAATTAAACATGTTGACGAAGTAGTTATCAGATTGAAATCATTAATTTGAAATGTTTTTGTGTCAAAAGTTTAACAGAAACTGTTTATCATCATTTCTGCGCAGAAAAATGTATGATTAATTTAATAAAATAAAAATTTATTATTTCAGGGAAATAATTATCTCTACTCAACGTATTTATTTTTTGTCAATAATGACATGTATTGACTATTTCCATTCTAAATATCTTGAGAACGGTTGCTCGTAACGATTTTTACCAAGAGACGGTTTTTGCGTAAAAATTACGGTATCGTACATTTTTTCACTCAGTAGTTTTATGCAGGTACGGATGAAAAGTTATAACTCTTTAAACCAGTTAAAACACATGTAGGTGGTGCCCCTTACAAATAGGAGTCATATTGACATCAAAATCAAATTTCTCATGTCAAAAAACTCCCAGACACCAATTTTCATCCAAATATTGACATTACTTCAGAAATTATTTGGAAAAAATCGAAATAAAAATGAAACTTCTAGACCCTGTATCTCCGAAACTAAGCATTTTAGGTCATACATTTATGCGATTTTTTTACATATTTTTATCTGCACAATAAGCTGCCGAACTTTCCGGAGTACAGTTCCGACCACCCTGTATATTTTTCTCATTAAATTCCTCTCCTGATGTTGTGTTCATTTCCATGGTAATGCTGAAAACTCTCCTAAAATAAAAATTCATATATTAAACAGTTTATTAAAAAGATATTAATATAATTATTCAGACTATATCGGTAAAGCTCTATATAATTAACTACAAGACTTTAAATAAAAAACAGAAAAGGATTTTTACCTCTCCGTTTTTACGTTGTCTTTTCGTCCATACACCGTCAGCTTGAATACATACGAGTCGGTGGATGGTACAAGCTGACCTGGGCAGGTTACGACGACTTAAAATTTAATTGTTCCTCGATGCACCTGCCGCTTCCAACCACTGGCCGGCCGTTGCAAGAGAAAAGATTACAGGTGCCTCGAAGAACCAAAATAATCGGTCGGTCGGCGGGCGAATGTTGTTTACGGTGAAAACGTACTACGTGCCCGAGGACAAGAAAAAATCTGTTTTATAACCAGAGCTTCAGGATATCATTACGGATAGTTTCCATTTATAATTTTGTGTAGGTTAGTTATAGTACAGGATCCGACTGCAGGATTATTACTCTCGCCATGTTGTTAATCAAAACCTAATTTTTACCGTATATTTTTATTAATAGGGAAATATACTTTTATCAGGGTATCAATCAAAAAATTGCTGCCAATATATTTAATTAATAATAATAATTACAGTTGGGGCTTAGAACCTTTCGTGTTACAACAGCAAGAAAAAACAATTGACTACAATACACCAAAAACTCTTTACTTCTGCACTGTACACGCTTTTCGCTAACAATGTTAGCATCGGCACCAGATTATTAAAGCTCAAAATAGTAGAATGTAGAATGTTTAGGAGTGGAGTTAATCACCGCGACCTTACAGATATATTGTATGTTCCCCTTTCTTGAGTTATAACGAGTTATAACTCATCATACAGTCTCAGGGCTTTAACAAAAGCCACTATCTGAGGCGGATCTACAGAGAATGTGTCACGCACGAACGGTCGTCGTCTCGGCACACTCAGTGATAAGGTGTTCTGATGCTTCCCCATTTTCGAGTGTCTTAGACCGTTGGAGGACACCCATCTCAGGTTACGGATGAGAGATTACGGAGTCTTCCAGATTCTTCAGTTCCGCTTTCAGTTGGTTTGGTTTGGTTTTTCCAAGCCGGAAAACAGAACGGTTCTGGTCCAGTTAGTGGAGTGTTCGCTCCTTTTCTAGCTAGATCATTTACTTTTTCATTACCTTCTATCACTTGGTGAGCAGGCACCCAGAGTAAGAGGACTTTATTTTCTTTGTCTAATTTGTTGAGCTTCTCTGTGCATTCTTTGACTAACTTCGAATTGATGGTTACTGAGTTGATCGCGTTTAGTGCTGCTTGACTATCGGATAAGATGGCTATTTTGTGTTTTCCATAGTTCCTATGTAAGATAAATTGTACGCATCTTTCGATAGCGTAAATTTCTGCCTGAAGGATGCTGGGGTAGGTGCCCATTGGTTGGAAGTATTTAGTTTTCGGCCTAAATACTCCTATCCCTGGCCCTTCTTTGGTTTTGGAAGCATTAGTAACCACGTTATGGTATGGTCTTTCACATGCTGAAGCTCATAATAGTTAGCTCATAAAGTTTTAATCATCCGATGAACATGGTTAGGAAAACGCGCGTCTAGTGCAAAAGTAAAGTGTTTTTTGTATGTTGTGGTGAAATAGTGTTTTATTTTAATAAAAATAATAATTGATTTTGGAGACGATATTGCGTTCATTGATCATGTATACATCAAATTAAAACAATTTTTACTCTGTGCATGATGTTATAAGGTTGCGTATGAAAAAAATTGTAGGAAATAGGGGTTGCTACGGTTCCAAACAGTAGTACAAAAGACTTTATACAGGTCCGGCAATAGTGCATCGGGCATATGTAGCTCTTATAATAAAAAACTTAGGAAAAACTTTAACTTAGGTTAGTATTAGCCCATGCCTTGGATTTTTCAATTCTATTGCTGTATGTATCTTTTGTATAGTCCCAAATGCAAGGAAGAAGGCGGATTTCCTCTATTCCGTGTTGAAATCTTCATCCATTTTTTAAGAAGAAGCGTTCAATACACAGGCAACAGAGGTAATGCAAAGGTATGACTGGAGTCGGTATCATATATAGGTAAGATACTATAATATAATTTACTATAATAAGTCGGTCTGGTCATCATCTGGTCCGGTTGTGTTGTTGCTGTCGCATCGCTGTCGTCGGAAAAACGTCCGTGTGAGTTGGATTCACTACAGGCGGGCGACAATTTTGTGGACGGTATCGACCACGCACGGCGACAGTCGCCGAAACCGACTGCAGTTTGTCGCCCGTGTGAGCGCTTCACCGGATTTCCATTTAAAATCGTTACTCTCCAGAGGCGACCACATTATTGTGTTTCAAAAGTCGCTGAAAAGTCGTCCGTGTGAGTGTACCCTTAAAGACCTAAAGTACGTCATAGGATGTGTTTCAGGGAAATATTTTAACTTCTCCAGGATGACTCAAAAAAGTGTGAGTGGGTCGGGATTATATTTTAAATGGAACACCCGGTATATTATTGCATTTTTGGCTCTCTTTCTGATCACTTTATATATTCCTAGATTCTATAAATATCATAATCTTAAACCATACAGTGTGCTCAAAATTTTATGTCTACAGGGTGTCCAAACATTATAAAATAGAAAATATTTTTTCTAAATGGAATACACTGTATATTATTCCTTTGTTAGCTGACTGTTATCAAGTGTAAACTGATACACTTGATAACGGTCAGTGATCCTTCTGACCGAAATGTTAATCAAAATAAAAATAAATTAAAACACTGGAAGTCCTAAATCCTTTTATTTTCAATACTAGAACACTTGCGTTGCATGAATATCTCGAACACCAAATTCAAATTTTCTGTTAATAGATTGAAGAATCGTCAATTATTTAAAAACAAACAGTATGAAATAAAATATTGTTTGTTGTTCGTTTTAAATTAACTCTTACGGAATTTTCAAAAATCTCTTCTGAATAAAAATCTCACTCATACTACAGAAGTTGATTTACCGGACTTTTAACTTAAAAGTAAAAAGTAGAGTAAAAAATGTGTTTGGTTGGTTGATATATTTCTGTAGACTGATAATTTTCAACTAATTCAGCTTAGATGCCTTCATTTTTTAATTGAATTTATAGTTCATACTTAATCATAATGGTTCATTAATAATAAAATACATAAATTTGCTGAAAGTAACAGTATAATATAATTTACTTCTAACTTATTTTGCATTTTGTCTAATTCTAAAAATAGTCCTTTAACACATATTAGATAATGTTATCGGTTATTGTAACTCATCGAAATGTCAAGGGTAGCATTTCTGATTCCTTTCTGTTTCGCATAGGTGTAGTGATTGTGAATTCATAAATCAGAGAAAAATAAATGTCATATTATTTTGTTATTATTACTTCTTTCCATGATAATTCTATTTTTTTTTTCTAGATTACTTTATACCTAATTGCCTTTATCTTGATAGTCTTTAATTTCAACCCCACAGTTCACCCATGAAAAAACATTTCACACTGAATACATTAAAATTAAGTTACCATAAATTTGAACAGAAATTACATATAAACATCCATAATTAAATAAATATATTTAGTACAACGAGGAAACACACACACCATTACATGCCGAATGCCTATACTGTTGATTGAAAGGAAAAAGGAGATGGGCGCAATATAATGGAAGTATTTATGATACAAATAATGTCCGAGATGTTGCTGGGTAACATCCCGAGGTTAAGCAAAAAAAGTCAAGTAGAACTCAAGAACTTGGAAGACTCTATCCGTAACCTGAAATGGCAATCCTCCAAAGGTCTAAAGGTACATTCAGGCTGAGAGCGTCGAGAGTCGCGTCGCATTTGCGTCGCGTCCGCGTGTCGAAATGGAATCAATTCACTTAACTTAAATTAGACCGTTCAGGCAGACAGCGTCGCGTTTGGTGTTGCGCTAGCGTCCGCTGAGCGTCGGGGTTCGAGTTCAATGGGGCCGACGCGACGCAAACGCGACGCGACGCTCGACGCTCTCAGCCTGAATGTACCTTAAGACGCTTAAAGAAATTTATCCAGACTTACGACCGATAAAAATCAAAGAGTTTCCTTGATTTAAGTAAGAACAATCTTCAGATTGTCACGGTTTTTTTAACAAAATACTGCCTCCTCAATGAGCACCTCAGTACATTGAAGAAATAACGACGAATGCAGTTCTGTGGGGAAAATAGAAAAACACCAAAATACTTCATCACTGAGCGTGCCGAGACCACAACCACTCGTGCCATAATAGAACGAACCTCTATAAAACCGTCTAAGATATTTTTGTCGAAGCTTTTGTCAAAGCCCTAATACTGTATGATGAGTTATAACTCAAGAAAGAGGGATTGATCTATAAGGTTATTAACTTCCCCCCCCCTCCCAAGCAATTTAGAATAGAGATAAATTGGGCCCAATTAACTTTTTCGTTTTATGTTCGTGGAATATTGGGTCACTCTATATTGTCAGTCATCTTAATATGTAAAATGTTCAATTAAAGAAGGAACTCCGCTTTTTCCATTTAATTTAGAAATTTTCTTTCAGTATTCTATTTTTCAAGTATTTTATTATTTTAAACCAACACTCTTTTTTTCGAAACACGGGTACATATTTCAATAATGAAAATGTACGATAAAAAAATTAAGAATAATAAAATATCCTAATTTATTCCAAGAAATTAAATTAGGACTTTTCCATTCTAGCGAAAAGGGAAAAATAATTTTCATAATGACATCTTTAAAAGCCGTTTTTATTTTCGTTTAATCCTCTTTCCTGTTCCACGCCAAAATAAATATAAAATTGCGGAGCAAAAGAAAGTGGGGATTTTTCCGAGGTTTCAGACCGACGCCATATTTAAAAATTGGGCTTAAATGCGATTATCACGCGCTCCAAAAAGTTTCTTATAATTGTATTTTATGTGACGTTTCTGTTTTCTTTGAGAAATGTTTTAAGGCTTTCCGGTTTCGCATTAAACTTATATTGAACATGTTATTTCTTGAAAACCGTTTCTGTATTTTAAGTTAAGAAGATTTTTTCAAACTAAATGTGTCGGAAAAATGTGTAATGAAATTTATTTCTCCTGATATTGGAATCCTTTCAGGTTTTTTTTGAGGACAAAGTTTGTATAATTTGTCCTTACACCAAGAATGGGTGCTATTTTCTCCAGTTCAAACAAATATAGAACATTTATTACTCATGCATTTGAAGATGTTAGTAATATATGGATATGAACACTCAAGAGATAGGAATCTACGCAGATGTTACCGTGACTTCAAGAGGTTCAGGTATATATCTTCTCAGACAAACTAGACATCCGACGATCTATAAGGTTATCGGATGGCTGTAATGTTCTACAAGCAGAGGTTTACGCTATAAAAGAAGCGGTCAGTTGTATACCAGGGAAAATCGCTGATAGACCAATAGGAGATATCGGGATATATTCTGACAGCTTTGGCGGTTTAATAAGCATCACCATGCAATCAGTGAGATCAAAAACTGTGATGGACTGCCAAGAAGCACTGTGGGTTTCACAGCCAGGTGCTGGGTACCAGGCCAGTAGCAATGTGTTGGGCAACCATGAAACGGACGGACTCGCTATAGAGGGGTCCAGGGGAGAGGCCGTGGCAGAAGACCCACCACTCGTGATGATTCAGAGACTGAAGGAAGCTATGGGAACTACCATCAAAGCCATCATGCAGCAAGAGACGTGGCAACAACTTGCGCCACAGCTCGACAATTGTGGCCAGTGGTAGATAGCAAAAAGACAAAACAACTACTAGAGCACAACTACTACGAACCTAGTACGCATAATGTAGGTAATGAACCTAGTACGCATAATGTCTCGAAACTGCCCCACGGGTGTAAACCTGGTGAGATGGAAGAATTCCAACGACGACTACTGCATAGAATGGCGAAAGGAAGAGGAAACCATAAGGCACCTGCTGTGCCATTGTCCGGCACAGGAATACCGATACCGATGCTTTAAAACTTTAGGGCACGGTTTTTCGGAGGGACTAGAGGAAGCAGCAGATGCTAACATCAGCGTTATCGGGAATTTTGCAAAGAGCTGGAAGTGCTTTAACGCAAAGAAGGAATAACATGGTAGATTTGCGTCCATATGTTATAGATGAAATGGCGTTAGCAGGTGTAGAACCATGAATTAAACAACCTTTTTTAAATTACCGACGTTTCGACGTGTAGTTTCGTCTTTATCAAGGCTATTTTCGACGAATATTATTGATAAAGACGAAAATACACGGTCGAAACGTCGGCAATTTAAAAAAAAACTAAAACCTGCTAACGCCATTTCATCAGCAAATAAAGAATGAGACGGAGCGTTGGTACAATAATACAGAGGTATCGTAATTGGCCTAAGGCCTCTGAGTAAGGGATCAAACAGGATCCCAAACCCCAGCAACCTAACTTAACCTTACCTAATGTAGGGATATCGATTATTAGATTACTCAAAAAAGGGGATATTTATTTTGTACGTAAACACATTCTTTTAAAATTATTTTGAAGTTAGCTAACGAATCAGCTAGCAAAAATTCATGCGCGTCATGCCAGCAATAATCTCTTTCCCTTTTGAGTCAACCATTAATGCACAAGTGCAAGAGACAGACGATACCATATAGAATATCCTCGGTTATAAAGGTGTCCTGTCACATACACCATCAATAATTTTTAGACGTGTTTTCTTGATTTACTCAAAACCTTAAAAATGGGACATGACACCTTTTCCACTCATGTCTTCAATTAGAATTTACCTTATCAGCTCCTTAGAGTAACGATTGTGAAGAAAATTGGTTATAATATTATTTTGTTACGCATTTAAGTGATGCTTGGTCGCTGCATATCGTGTTTACGCTACGTTCGACACCTACAAGATAGAACAAGCTGCAACTAGAGAGCTACAGAAGGAAGAAACGATTAAGATTTTTGGAGAGGAATGCCACACAGATACATGCCAATATGATTGACAAATTGAGGAGATGCTGACTAAAGACAGAGGTTCGAAATTCAGTTAGTTAACAACACGCATTTTAAGTTAGCAACACATATTTATCAGTTTTTTTCTGAATATGTAGTTGTTTTCCAGAAATATTTTCTATATGTATATTTTTTTTTGTTGGCACAACTAGTGGTCAACTACTGATGATTGAGTTTATAAATCAAACACTCACTTTAATAAATATGAATAAAAAATTTAGATACTACCTAAAGGAATTCCCCAGAGCTAACTAAAGTTGCTGATTTATCTAAAAAATATCCCTAGCGAACAAAAGGTCAAAGGTTAACAACACCCACCGGAAAATGTATACAAGTTCCGAAAAGGTCCTTTAAAATACGTCTGTGCCGAATGGCAAAAAAAGAGCTTAATCTAATTTGTTTGTTGGGGATCAACATTAATTTTAAAGTATAAAGTTAGAAACATCGAACACTGACAAGAGAGTGAAATTATGATTAAAGTGAGTGGTTTGTATATATGTTGATTAAAACATGACATATTAAATGTTTTAACATTTTTATAGTCTGATAGAGGATAAAATAAATGTTTGTAAAATATATAAAAAATAATAATGAGACATACGCAATCTATGCTTCTCTTTAAATAATTATATTTAATATAATTTATAGCGAATCTTATTATTAGGGACCGAATGGCGGTTAACGCAAGATTCATATTTAAATTCTTACAATATTTGTTTTTTTTAGTCGAACAAGCAGTTTCAACCAAAAAAATTGTTGAAAATTAGAAAAGTTAAAAGTTCATTTAGAGGCAATAATGAGATTAATTTGAATGCAGTGCCTCAAACTTTAATATTGGTTCTCTAGGCCTAACAATTTACAGGTATATTTTTAATTAGTCGACAAAAATGATTTTCTCAAATAGATTTGAGGCAAACTAATGTTTAGAATCGTTATTGTTTTAATTAATATTATAGCTAGAAAATATAAAATATATATGTATCAAATTAAATATGCCTGTCCTAAGATTTTTGGCAAAATATTCAAACACCCTATGCATAATAGATTATGCATACTATACAAAAATTGTGCAAACCCTACTACAACAAAAAACATTTGCGCAAAATTCATATTTAAATTCATACCATATTTGTTTTAAACAAAGTTTGACATACCTAATTGTAGTTTTTTAATCGTTTTAACAGACAAAAAAAATGTTTGTTCAAAGTTAGGAAAGTTTACACTCTATTTAGAGCAATAATGAGATTAGTTTGTATGCAGTGCTTCAAACTTGAATATTGGCTCTCTAGGCCTCTAACGGTTTACTGGTATATTTTCTATTTAGTTGACAAAAATGATTTTCTCAAATAGATTAGAAACTAATTTTTAGAATCGCTAATTGTTTTAATTAATCATTTCTAGAAAAATAATATATACAGGGTTAGTCTTAAATAAGTGCAAATATTTTCAGGTCTGGTAGATCTCGAGTTCTCTATAAAAAAACAATATTTCCTCTTTACCGTTTTTCAAATATAAGTGCAAAATAACCGAGTTATTTTGAAGATTAAAGAAGTATATTTTTTGTTCAAATTTTGTGATCAACTAGATCTTTTCTGGATTTTATTTCTTGTAAATTTAATATACTACCTATGTTGCCATATTATCAAAATATTATATTTTTTAACCAAAAATTAAAAAAATCCAAAAATTTTTCTCAAAAAATTCCATTTTTTATGGCGGAAAAAAAACTTATAGTCGTGTTTCCGGGGTCAAATTATACTACCCCTTATTTGCACTTATTTGAGACTCACCCTGTATATCAAATACGACTGGCCTAAGATTTTTGTCAAAATATTTAAACATCTCTCTATTATATAATACATTATAAATATCCAAAAAAATCTTTGATCAAGCATGTAATTAGAATAATAATTGTACAAGCATGATACATTATTGTCTATAAGAAATAGTGAGTACGTTTAAGTTTTTTACTTCACATATCTTTTGAGCAGCTGACAATGACCGTGATTATTTATAAATCTTTTAAGCTCTGTCTTAAATTACATAATCATTAGTCACTTTTATTGTTTTTCTTATGGGAGAAAAATAGACGATACCTCCACAATACTGAGAAAGTATTAAGGAAAGGATTAGGAAATAACAAATACTGAATAAAAATAAAACCTATTAATTTATTAGTTAATTTATAGACAGATATATTATTTTATAAAACATAAATGTGGGATATAAGATTTGGCCATGCAGTACTTAAACCGAGACTTAAACATCCACTTAGCAATTCTGTACTCATAAATTTTAGTTGATTATTTCAGTTTGTTTTCAAGACCTGACAACGATTGTATTTAGATGTCTTAAGTTATGTATTGTATTATATTGTTTGTTACTATTTTTTTTGCTATTACTATTGTATTATATTGTTTTATTCTTCTTCTGAGAAAGAGAATAAAGTGAATGTTATATCAGAAAAAGATCCGCCTTATTGGATAATTTTGTAGCTTAATCCAACTTTCAATTGGTGACACGAGGATTTGTCATACACCTGTATTTTTCTTTAATTGATAGAGTATATCACGACGTTAGAAGGCTTTGCAATTTGTAGTGCCTTTCTAGTCATTTTGGGGCCTCAGAGAAAACAGATCATGATAAGTCTAACCAAAATAACTTTTCATTATACCCAGATTCAATAATGTAGATATTTGATCGGGAATTTGAGAGAAAAAAGTATTTAAATTAATTTGATGAAGTAAAGAGTGACATTATTGAGAACGGAAACTATACAGGTGATGATATATATCCTGTAGGTAATCACCAGCAATGTGTAATCTATAGTGAGTCTAAAATTAACGTTTGAAATATGTGGCAGATGATTTTTTAAACAAGGAAAACTTAGAAATACTTGTAATATATGTGTAAAGATTCTATTATTATACATTCTTCTGTATAGGAAAATGTTGAATGCATTGCTGTTTTCATAATTATGCAGGGTGAATCTCAAATAATTGCAAATATTTTCAGGGTTCGATCTCGATAAAAGAAATATATATACAGGGTTGTTCACCACATACGACACGGAGTATTGTAGCTAAACGATGAGATTTTTACAAATTGTAAGTTTGGGGTTCGTTGAAGGACTATTAGAGCTACAATTTAAAAATATTTTTACAAGATACAGAGTGTCCCAAATAAATAAAAAATATCAAAGTTGTATTTTTTTAAATGGAACACCCTGTATATTATTACATTTTTAGTTTCTACGATTAAAATAAAGGTAAATTTGATTAGGGTTTATTATACTTAAACCTTACTGTTTTTGAAATATTTTCAATTTTGTGAAATTGCAGTAAAAATTTTAAAGCTTCATTTCTCCAAGGGTATCAATGTTTTTAATACTAAATATTTAATGAAGCTTATTTATTGATCAGTTATTGTGTTGCAATAATAAAAATAATACTACCTTATACAGAGTGTCTAAAAATGTATTTTAAATAATTATTAGCTTCAAACAGCAATAACTTCTTTAATTTAAATAGAATGCCCTGTATATTTTAGGAGACTCAGATGCACAATTAAATTGTCTATCAAATTGTATTATACCATTTTTTACCTATCCCTTCAAGTTTTCGTAGAAAATGCATTTTTATTTTTTTATAATTTAGACCTCATTTATCAATATATCCATGGAATATTGACATTTTAGATTGTTTTTAAAGCAACAAATGTACAAAATGTACAGACTAGTAATATTATCGTTTTTAGCAAATGGGTAGCAGTCCATGGGTTTTTAGCAAAACGATAATATTACTAGCCCATTTGTATGCAAAAAGAAAACTATTTAAATCTTTATAAAAGAGTATACCATTAATTAAATATAACACCATTATTTCCGCCCATATACTAATTAATTACATACTTAATTGTGTTCTTTAATAAATTATTATAAATAAATGTGGATTTGAGTCAAACCAAACCAAACCAAACCAAACCAAACCAAATACTAAAAAACTGAATTTTGTATGGGCATTAGACAGTGTGATAAAAAGTAACACCATAAAAATGATATTTCATTTTTTAATAAATGCTTATTTATAACAACAGAGACTTTAATTTGATAACTTATTATTATATTGATTTCTGACTCAAATCCACATTTATTTATAATAATTTATTAAAGAACACAATTAAGTATGTAATTAATTTTTTCAAATGGAACCAGGATGGATATTTGGAAAAAACAACAAACAGAACCAATTAGCATATTTGGAAAAAACATTTTTTACGAATAATTTGATACCACACACTTACTTGGTATTTCGAGTCATATTATTATCAATAAATTCTGTCTTTACTACCCCTAAAAATATTTGTACTTTTTGGGACTCACCCAACATAGTAAAATTGCAGGATTATAGAGGCAATGTTTTATATATATAACTCTAAACACATTATCGATTTTTTGCTGAAATACTAATATACGAGTTCATTACTTTTTAGCATTCAAATTATTTCATTATTGTTTCTTCATGAAATAAAAATACATTAATAATCTGCATAATTTGGAGTTAATTTTTTATTGTTATATTTATGAATCGTTAAACAGAAACAATATATACTTTTTTACTTTTGACACAATAAATTTTGTAAATTATGGTTATATTTTTAAAAAAAAATTGTGCTTTTTAAGGATTTAACACATCCATTACTCCATTATTATGCGTTAGTTGTAGTTGTAGTCAGTATATCACCACTCACACAACCACTGTTAGTGTCACCAGTTAAAAATTAACCAACAAAAATAATAATGCCTATACCTTTGTGATGGGTTATTTCTTCAAAAAAGAAATTTAATTATTATTTTAATTCATTTCATTATATATTTTTTATCTAGAACACCAAATAGCATAAATATAGCGTTTTCAGATGGAGCGGAGCGTCCGCGACTTCGAGCAAGTGCCATTAGTTTATATGAACGATTTCACATGGGTCGTGTATGCTCCGTCCGGATGAGCTATATTGAAAAAACATCCGCGCGGACGCTCCGCGCGTACGATCCGCTCCATCTGAAAGCGCTGATAAACAACAAGTATAAATTAAAAACGAACAAAAAATAGCTTATAGTAACAGCGCTTTCAGATGGAGCGGAGCGTCCGCGACGGACCGTCCGCTACTTCGAGCAAGTACCATGAATTTATATGAACAGTTCCACATGGGCGTGTATGCTCCGTTCGACGGAGTTTGTCTGACGGCTATCTTGAAAAAACACGACGGACGATCCGTAAAAAGCTACTCACAAGCCGATTTCCATTTGGATGTTGACAAAAAAAACCTTTTTTATTTTGTAGATTTCTCTTCCGGTGGCGAAGAACACAAACCGTTTTGAGGAACACAAAAAAATGATAAATACAAAAAAGATGATTACAAAAAAGATGAATACGAAAGTACTAAAAATATAGTAAAAAATATATTTACCTCTGTGGCGTATACATATCTTCAAAACAAACTGTGAGTACTTTGCTACTTGCACTGTAAGAAAATTTGTCAGAGTTTTTTTTTTGTTTGTTTTTTTTGCTTCCGGCGACGGAAAGAGATATACTTTTCGAAACGTTAAGCACTTTTTATCCATTAGGCAAATTTGTTTTGTTAGTAAAATACCGCTGACAAATTTTCTTACAACAGAAGTGACGAATACCCAAAGGATTTTTTTGAAGATACTAATATATACTTAGAAATAATATTGATTATGCTGAATACTGTCTCTTCGCTTATTAGTTAATTTTTATTGAGTTAAATAACTTTATTAAACTTATAATAATACGTTGGTTACACAATGTATATCTGACGACACGATACGGAAAAAATCCACTGAACATGGTGGAATGCACCTGCCGGTGCCTGGTCGACATCTGTTCCGCTACTCGAAACAGAACGAGTTCTACAAAAGCCCGTCCCGTCCGTCGTCTTTTCAAATAATTAAGAACGACTTGTATTTATTGGCTCTGCATGCCAACGACCGGACCGGACGACTCTTTTTAATAGAGTTCGAAAGTCAAATCCCCGTAAATCGATGTGTATCTAATTTTAGAACTCAAAATTTGACAAAAAAAATGAAAGAAGATTCCTTGTTTACGCATTTGAAATCAAAAAGCTTCTGCTAGTTGATTCAAAATGGCGACAGTCTTTCTTTCTTGATTAGTTGGTTGGTTTGCTTTTTCTTCGTTCTAAGACAAGAAAAGCTAGTGAAAGCGTCCGACTCGGGGTCGTTTCTCTTGAATATTCGTCGTGTGCCTTGGAAGGGTAGTCCAGGTCTTCTTCTTTATGGTTGAGTGTCTGTATTGGGCCTAATCGTCCTATAATTGGGTGGAATAGATAAATGTATTGGGTGAATAGCGTTTTCACCATCACGTTTTTGATGAAAATTGAGCTCCAGACACCGATATTAGTTTTCGTCTATCTCCTATAGAAAAGGGTTTGATTTTTGGTTTCCATTTAAAAGCGTCGAATTTGACCCACCCTGTACATAGTATACGTATACACGTATAAACGTACAAACCTATAAAACATATTTAATTTGTATAGTAAGAAAATGTAATATTTTGACAGATGAGAAAAATAGTTTAAAAAATTAATAATTAAATAGAAAAAGTAAAAAAAATTATATGAGCATTTTTCGATCGATGATACGCACAATCTATCCTTCCTGTAAAAATATTTTTTGAAAGTAGATTCTTTGTTTCTGGAAACTTTTTGACTAATTTTTATGCCATTTTTGAATAAATAAGATACCGGGTGTTTCTGAACAGTCCCCTGTAACTTTTCTTTTTTACACAAAATTATTACAGATAAATAAACGTATATGACATAAATCAGGATTGACTTTGAATCAGGTTTCGCCTATTTTTTTTTACTTTATTCGATAGATAATGACATAATATGATAACGTGAACTTTTGTCATTCTTCCTTAAAAAAATTGTATTTTAAATTTCAATCTAGTGGCTGCATGTGTTAAAAACCATAATTTTTAATCAAGTAGCCATGGAAGAATAGATTTGATCGTCTAATGTTTTTCCTGTCTTGTTCTGGCCGGTTCAAAGATGCCCAAATCGTATTTTTAATAATAACTCAATTTTTTCAAATGGAACGAAGGTGGTTCATTAGCATATTTGGAAAAAGCATTTTTTTACGAATAATTTGGTACCACACACTTGGTATTTCCAGTCAAATTGTCGTGACATTAAAGGCCATGGCACTCTAAATTCAAATTCTATTTTTTTTTAAATTGAAAATGTCAAAAGTTGACATATAATGTGTCATTCTATTTAGAATTTTATTTTCTATCAATTGAAGTAAAAAAATACCGAGGTTGTTATTTAAAAATCAAAAGTTATAGTCATTTCCTACGGAAACTTGAAGAGATAGGTAAAAGATGGTATAATACAATTTTATAGACAATTATATTGTGCATCTGATTCTCTTAAAATATACAAGGTGTTCTATTTAAATTAAACAAGTTATTGTAGTTTAAAGCTAGTAATTATTTAAAATAAATTTTTAGACACTCTGTATAAGGTAGTATAATTTTTATTATTGCAACACAAAATTCAGTAAATAGAAATACTTCAGTACAATATTTGGTTTTAAAAACTTAAATAGACTTAGAGAAATGAAGCATTAAAATTATTACAGCATTTTGACAAAAACCTAAACATTTCAAAAACGGTAAGGTTTAAGTGTGATAAACCTTAATCAAATTTACCTTTATTTTAATCGTAGAAACTAAAAATGTAATAATATACAGGGTGTTCCATTTTAAAAAATACAACTTTGATATTTTTTATTTGGGACACTCTGTATCTTGTAAAAATATTTTTAAATTGGAGCTCTAATAGTCCTTCAACGAACCCAAAACTTACAATTTGTAAAAATCTGATCGTTTAGCTACAATACTCCGTGTCGTATGTGGTGAACAACCTTGTATAAAGCATCTCTGAGTCAGCATATTTATACTCAAGAAGGAATTAAAGCAATAGAGGAATTATATAGGTATTGAAAAAAATTATTTAGTATTTCAACTTTGTCATTAATTAATTTAGTAATAAAAATAATAGTAATATTATTGTAACTTTATTTAGCATTTTAAGGAATAATTATTAAAAATATGAATACTTAAGTGAACTATAATTTTAATTTTCAGATCTATTAGACATTTCACACAATCATGATAATATTTTTCTGGGCCTATTAATAGATCAAATGACATGTGTTCCTTGCCATTTCATAAAATTTTAGCCCAACTATTTGGCAGATGTTGGTAAAATTTCAAATGTATGCTTAATTATATCATACGAGTCATCAGTACTGCAATAGGTAGCAAAATTAATTCTTTAAAAAACTCCATTAATAAAACCTAAGCACTTCCAGTATAATTTACACAGACGAAGAAAAATATACGCAGCTCAAAAATATTAAATGATCTAGGTCAAAATACTGAAATGGATTAAACATTTAAAAGTCAATGGATTTCAAAAAAGGGTTCAAAAGTTTCACGTTTTTAAAACGACAACATTATAATCCCAAAATAAATTTTAAGGTGCTAGATATGTATTGCCAGATTTTACTATATACGGGGTGTGTCTTCAATAAATGCAAATATTTTAGGGGTAATATATTTCGAACCTTTTTTTTTATTTTTTTTTTAATTTGGATTTTTAAAAAATGGAAATTTTTTTCATTTTAAGTCTAAAAACATACTATCTTGGTAATATGACAACATAGGTAGTAGATTAAAATTACAAAAAAAAAACAGAAAAGATCCAGTTTTTCTCAAAATTTAATTAATTTTTTTTTAATTTTTGAAGTAAAATAATTCGGTTATTTCTTGGACTTATTTGAAAAACGGTAAAGAGGAAATAAGTTTCTTTTATCGAGATCTACCAGCCCTGAAAATACTTGCACTTTTTTAAGACTCACTTCAATAATTTAGTTTTTTTGCAAAATATAAATGAAGTGTTGAATTATTTTATTAATTGAGCTTTACTATTAATAAATTTTACTTCAGAGACCTACATGCATTTATCAAATAAATGTCAACGTTATGGTCATTATATTTCATGAAAAACATTGGTAATATTAATTTATTAGATACTTAATATAATACCGAGGGGTGAACAGGCTGCAGGAGGTAGGTGTACATTGGAAAGGAAGTACGCGGGAATTCCTAGGAAGTACCAGGAAGATGGATTTCCCAGGAGGTATACAGGATTTCCCAGGAAGTATACAGGATTTCCCAGGATTTATGATGGAATTCCAGGAGGTATGGAGGGGATCTAGGATGAGATAGCTCGCATCAAATCACGAGTATTGACCTCATTTTGATTAAAATCACACAATAGGCTCAGTGCTTAACAAATAAATTTGAATTAAAACACTTACAGCTTCATACAGAACCTCACAATTAGTGGAATAAATTAGTTGTTTCAATTACGCTTTATACTTTTTAGTTTACGATCATTCACAATTAAAATTAATTGAATATGCTGAAAAAGCCAGATATTTAGCTTATAAAACAATCAACTTTTGATTTCTAACAACAATTTCTCTTGGAAGATTATGAAAGACCAAAATGACATTTCTCGCAAATTTTGAAGTATAATTAGTGGAAAAGTTAAAAGTTTGATAACTTTTCCTACTAATTGAAAATGTCTACCACTAATTTTGACGTTCTGAAAGCTTACATTCAAATTAGAGGAATAAACTTCTACGCTAATTGAAACTACTAATTTATTCCACTAATTGCGAGGTTCTGAATGAAGCTTACAAATAATTAATTATAAAAGCCCCACAGACAAGAAGAAATTTAAAAAAAAATCTATCGGAAATATAAGCGATTAAAAAATGCATGTTTTTACTGCAAACGCGTCGTTTTCCTGTCATTATTTGATGACGTGTGTATTTTGATGCGTCGGTGGGTTCTAAAATCAAAGTTGATATAGACATTTCATTAATAATAATGACATATAACAGATGCCATTAGTATCCAGTGACGTCATAATGGTTCCCGCGCTTTTGATTCTGTTTGAATTAGTTTGGCGAGGATTACAATATTTGGTGTATTACTCTGTGTATTGTTTTTTTTATACAAAAATACAGAAATTAAGAAGCTTATTATCTGAAAGCAAAATAACATGAACTCTCGACTGAACTGCTACGGTCTAGGACTGATTTCAGATTGGAAGATAGAATGAATTTTAAGGCAGCTCAAAAAATATGTTCCAATGAAGTCCTTGAATTATTTAATATTGTTGCTGAGGGTGCAGGAACCAAGGAATAGATAAAATAACAATAAATTTAAGAATGATGAACTTAGTTATATATGTTCCTATTTGGAAGAAAATTTGGATTTAAAAAGAAGGTAAATAATTTATGGTATTGTGTGTTTTTTACGTATTTGGCGTAAATGGTTAATAATGAATAATAAGAAAATTGGAGAACATTTTATTTCAAGTAACTGTTACACATGCATATGCATCGAGTTGAACGCTCATGCTCTGATTAATTTAATTATACATTTTCGAGAAAATCCAAACCTCACAGAGGGTATGTTCCTTCCTTGGCTTTTTAGCAGTCAAAGCTGTGAGAAAATATTCCGAGCAATAAGGTCCATGACAACAACACAATCTACGGTAGTAAATTATAGTATTAAAGACATACTACAACGATTGGACAGAATTAGATCGATTAATAATATTACCCATGATTTAAGAGCTATAATACGTTTCCCAAGAGAGCAGAAAAGATTTGAAAGAGTTCGTTCTAAGGGCCAAAACGATGCACAAATTGAAGCGCAGAGTGCAAATGATGAGGTGAAAGATATTGAAAATGTATTTACTGATCAATATATTGAGAATATTGTGATGGACTCTTTGCAGGAAGCAGTTGCTGTAACTGAAAAGCTGGGAATGCAAGTTGAAAATTTTTCATGGAACTCGACCACTATACCAAAAAATTCAGAAGAACAATCTACAGTAAGCGATGAAAATGAATCTGTCATTGATGATTCGCAAATAGCCGAAGAAAGTATTTTTGAAAATCAAGAGGAAGAGATAGACGATTTAAGAATAGGAATCTACCAAACTAATGAGCAAACCAAACCAACCCAAACTCTTTTTTATCGAGTCGATTTTGGATACTTTTTACAACTTTCTGTAAAGTTTGAAACTAATTACAAATTTCGTATGCTCAATAGTATAAGGAATTCCCAAAAAAATATATATGGGATTTCCCAGGAGGTATTCATGAATTCCCAGGAGGTATTCATGAATTCCCAGGAGGTATTCAGGAATTCTTTAGCTATTAGGAGGTTTAGTGTACAGAATTTGGGTTAGCTGTTTACCCCTCGTATAATACTGAAAATTTAATAATGCATAAAATCGCTATAAGTAAACGTGAAAGAAAAATTAATCGATTTTTTATAGTTTTCTATTTCAAAAATATACAGTTTTTTAATCTGTAATTTTATAGGCCTTTTGTGGGAGAAACACCATGTATCATATATGTATTAACATGAGTAATAAAAGATAAAAAAGTAAGTTTAAAACATGTTAATGTCTGGATACACTTAATAAAATCGAAGCATTTGAAATGTGGACATACAGAAGAATGCTTAGAATATCTTGGACCACCAGAAATTAATAAGTTCTTCGAAGAATGGAACACTACAGACAACTTCTGAAAATTATCAAGCGACGAAAACTTGAATATCTTGGCCATATAACCAGAGGACTTCGATATCAATTTCTCCGACTGATCCTTAACGGAAAAATCGTGGGAAAGAAGTGGATTGGGCGCATGAGGCTTTCGTGGTTGAGGAACTTGCGGCAATGGACAGGCTTGAGTGCGGATGAATTACTCCATGTAGCGCAAGATCGAGAGCGATACAGAGATGTTGTTAACATGGCAGTCGTAAACGTTCACTAGGAACATGACACTTGAAGAAGAATTGTCTGGATGAATAATACAATATAAGAAAATTATCGAAATAATAAAATTTTCCACATCAATATATTGTATGTAAAATATGTTAAAAATTGAATATCAATTGCTCACGTCTGCCACCGTGTCTTCGAATTTATCAAAGAAACAATTCATATTTTAGTGACATTAACTTAATAAGTTTGAACATATCAGTGGGCTGAATGTTTACCAATAAGTCACAATTACACGTTAAATAGACACATTCCGTTTATTGGTGAGATGCCGAGGTGTGCAATAGTAGGCAACGTAGGCGTTAACTGTATGTATAAGACGATTATGGTTATATTAAACGAATCTATATTTATTATTTTTTGAAATCTAAATTTTATATTGTGAAGAAGCTAGTTACAAATATAAATATACATAATAGGTAGTATAATAGATAGTGTAATAAAATCTACACTTTATTTTATGTAAGCTTAAACATGAAGACTTAATTTATATCTAACACTATGCAGTATGCTCGTACTCCACGATTAGTGAAAGGGCAAAAGCAATACATACATATATTATTTATTCAATGTTTGAAGGAGAGTCTGCAAAATTTACGATCAGTAATTAAATCGTCTTATTACAGGCTCTAGAAAACACGTTTCAGTTCTGAGGTCAAGTCGGATTTTATATAAAGTTGAAAATGTCAATTTATGCAGACGTTGAATTTTTTAAATGTATTAAGTGATTGACAAATAGGTACGTATATGCAAATGACTGGCAAAATATTATATAATAATACATCGTCGGTTTACTTCAAGTCAGTAAGTCAATATTTTTTCAGCTGTTTGATGAATTATAATAGGAGCATTAATAATTGGTTATATTGAAGAATATAAATTTCTATAATGTATAACTATGATGCAAATAGCAATTCCATACTAGTTTTTGGAAATTTCGGACAAGTAAGCTCTGAAATCCGGATAAAATCCGGATTTCGTCCAAAAATAAGTTACGAATTTATTTATGTATAGTTTTTCGGAGAAGGAGAATACTGGACAGTAAGAGTTGTCATTTTTTGTAAATTTTAGTTCCTGTTATTGTCTGGCGAATGCAGATTCTGTAGGGAAAATGGGGAAACACCAGAACACCTTATCACTAGGTACGCCGAGAGGACGACCCTTCGTGCCATGAACTTTGGTATGGCTGATGTCGAGGATGGAGAGCTGGCCTCTGCGGAGTCGTCTCAGATACTAGCTTCTGTTATAGCCCTGAGACTGTATGATGAGTTATAACTCGTTATAACTCAAGAAAGGGGAACACACAATAAATCTGTAAGGTCGCGGTGATTAACCCTCCTCCTAAATATTTTACATTATACATTCTACCCGTTGCATATACAATTAGCGTGAGCTGAAGTCTGTGCAACGAGTCAGGGAAGTTTCTGACAGACGGCATTTAAAAAATTAAAGAAAATTCAAGATTTTTATAGATAAAATATTAGGTCAGTGTCAAAAAAAACATATAAGGGTGGCTGCCACGACGTCCCGTAATCCTGCGGTTAAAACATACCAGCTGGTTTTTATATATAAAAACCAATTGTTTTGTTTTAACAGCAGGATTACGGGACGTCGTTGCAGCCACCCTAAGTCAACTATTTATACCGATGTTAATTCTTACGGACACGATACTTTAAGAGACAACAAACCAAACCAAACTTTTTTGTAACCAAACTAGTTTTAAGAATGAAAAGAAACTACTAAGTATGTAAGTTATGCTAGTTAGAACTCAATTTCTGTAGAAGTTTGGAAATAAAAATGCAAATGAGTCTG
Organism: Sitophilus oryzae; assembly: GCF_002938485.1. Classification (NCBI taxonomy): domain Eukaryota; kingdom Metazoa; phylum Arthropoda; class Insecta; order Coleoptera; family Curculionidae; genus Sitophilus; species Sitophilus oryzae. The sequence goes on along the minus strand of NW_022146345.1, from coordinate 1,149,408 downwards.
AATTCTGATTCAAAAGATTTCATGTTTTCATTTTCATCAACACATGAAACGATTTTATTTTTTCTGATGTACCTATTCATCATTAGTATCATTACAGTCGCTTTAATACTAACTTACTACCACCATATTATTCTTAGTTGGTTCCAGGTTCTGGTTCTGGTTTTGGTTTGAGCTATGTATTTGTTCTTCCAACCAGTACGTTGCTGATAGTAGTAGTATTCCTTGCAACATATTTTATGATACGTAGAAGATTTCTACATAGACCAAGCAGTTCAGTGCTTAACTTTATTTTTAGGATTCCGTAGCTCAAAAGGAAAAAAACGGAACCTTTATTATTATAGGATCATTTTGTTGTCTGTCTATCTGCCAAGACCCTTTATTTCGGGAACTCGTGAAGGTATTGAGTTGAAATTAAAATTATATACACAGGTCTACAGTCCCTTGAAACTGTGAAAAAATCAAACATCTAAGTTAAAGCAAAAAAAGATACGGCCGTTTGTGCCTCAAAAAACGTATAAATATTTAAAATTTATAGGTATAGGGTATTTTCCGTTGACCAAGAACTATAAAATTTGGTAAGTAACATCGTCTTATACTACAAGTATATGGAAAAATCTGAAAACTATACATTTGTAATTAAATCATAAAAAATATACAGTATGTCCCCGGATTGTCTTTACAAGAAGGAAACTTTTTATTATTGACATTTTGAGAAAAATGCATTTTCCAAAAATCTATATGGGTTTTTCGCCACTGCAAGAAAATCTACAAAATAAAATAGTTATTTTATGTAAACACTTCTGCGTTAATCTCAAACGGAAACTACTTGTCAGAAGTTAGGTTTAAAGATATATAAATTTGCCTAACAAACAAAAAAATGCTTAACGTTCCGGAAAGTTTATCTCTTTCCGTCGTCGGAAGCAAAAAAAATACAAAGAATAAAGAAAAGAACTATTTAAAATATTCTATAATATTATATATTTAATTTTTTATATTTTCTTACATTGGCGAAAAACTCATATAGGATTTTTTGGAGAGATGAATCCGCCACATAGGTATAGACATTTTTTGATTGTTCTATAGTTTGCCTTTTATAGATTTTCCAAATTTAATTAAGGTCATATTTTTTACTGCTTTATAATGTTAAAAAGCACTAAATTTAATTGGTGCTACGGAACAATGCTACGGAAATGGTGATAATAATTATACTCAAGTCTACAGCAAAATATATGAAGTTAATCAAAATTAATAACAACCATCTATCAAAGAATCAAATCGAAATTATGTTATCACAGAAACGCCTTTTGCCTTTTAGAACTTTTAAAAAATAGAACCATATTTTTCTAATTTTCTCTAAAACGGTATGGAAATTTGGAAAAGCATAAATTGTTGTATTTTTTTCAAAATGTCAATTACAAAAATGTTTTTCTTCTTATAAAGACAATCCGGAAACATGCTTGTAGTCTATTTATAATATGTACCTACAAAATTTGTACAGAACCCTTGGTGGGCAAGTTCGACTTGCACTTGTCCGATTTTTTGAGTAGTAGGTCAATATATTTCTAATCATAATATTAACCAAGTACTTGGTTAATATTATGACCCAGTTTTTATTGTAGCCTATACTTACACTTTGTCATACTAAAGTTCTTAACGGATAGATCTCAATTTAACAATTATAACCTAACTAAAATTATATATGTAAGTGTGATTCGATCCTTCGCCAGCGACCTACCCAAATACTAACGAAAAAATCCCCTCAACGTTAACAGCTTATTCATTATGATACACCTTCAAGAAAAAGTCCGTTTACCTATTTCGAAACTAGCTTTAGCGAAGGAATCGTTTACAATAAATCTTTTTAAGCGGGACGGTGTGCCCGATCGGTGCCTGCCTACGCTTCAACGTTTGTTGGCCAAACGCAGGTGGGCCGCAGGTACACACAAGCGACGACGACTACGGTCACAAGTGGATTACGATTACGAAAATGTCGATGGCAGAACTTGGGGTACGACCAACAATATACGAGAGGTTTAAATTAATTCAGTGGTGTTTATTTCTTAAACATATATGATTATTACAGAAGCTGAGTTAGCCAATTAGCACTAGGTATCATTATCTATGGTATGTCCAATGAGAATGAGAGGATGAATATCAGTGATTTCTGATACAGTTGCGAAATAGAAAGTAAATATTTTGTGTCAATTTTGGGATGTAATCTGTCAAAATTGTTTCTTCTCGACACAGGCAGGTTTTAATTGACAAGGATGAATTTTCTTTGTATTTTAGTGTTTTTTTTTGTATTCCAACCTTCTCATATTCCTAGATGACTGAAAGCCTGATGATATCTGAAAGATTGATGACCATATCACCAAGTTCCGCGGACTATATCATCCAATGTCCTTTACAGAGTTACTAAACACTTGAAACTTGATCCTGATCCTAATTTAGTCCACAACAAAGATGAATATGAATAGTTCGTCCTATTGCTGGCAAAAGTCACTAACTAACATTTTTCCGAACAACCAAATTCAATCACTAACTATGTTTTGAAGCAGAGAATCGATTGCAAAAGTAATTAACTAAGATTTCTGGCTATTTATGTTTTATTTTAAAACCGAATAGTTACTAACTATAACATCTTTATGCAATGCAATTCATCTTTAGACGCATTTTTCTCGGAAGTAATAAAAAGTGACTATAACATTTGGCAGCAATGGGACGAGTTGTCTTAGCTTTGTTAATAATACAAGGGCAAATATTGATCTCTACGAATGTGAGAATAAGTAATGAAGCAATGCAGCACCAAGACTTCCTTGGTCTTGGTCTTTTTTTAAGGCATTTAAAAAATCTGCTAGCAGACTGTCCCCAACTGTTGATCTAGCGGCGGGGATTGTGTCGAGTTTGCTTTTAGCGACCGACAAAAACCCTTTCCCCTGATTTCTCTCTGAAGAGCGGTTGGAACTTCCCTAAGCATTACTTCAACCCCACAAAGTATCATCTATTGTCTATACCTATACTTTTCCTCCTCTATCTTTTCCTTCGCTATATTCGTCATTAGTCTGCTCAAACTTTTCCACTTCGTAGGAGGACTCTTTTCTCACCTCGTAGGAGGACTTGCCCTCTCTCTTTGTACGTTTGTACCCTGCGTGCTTCAAACTTTGGACATACAAACAATGTGTGTTCAGGAGTATCTTCTGCACAAAACCAATATGCATTCTACTGTTTTTTATTCTTTGTAGGTATGAACCAAAGCCCCCTGACCAGTCATAGCTTCTGATGTATAATTTACTTACATTTAAAAGGCTACGCAGTAGATCTCAAATAAATATCGAGTATGAGAGGAGCGCATAGGCTTCCCCAGTGTGTATTTGAGCCTGTTTTGTCTGAGCGAAAATGAAATACAATTTTTTCGGAAAATTGCTAAAATATAGGATCGCATAAAAAAACTCTAAGGGGTTAGGTGGGTGAGCAGAGTATTAGAGTATCCAGACATTTTGGTTCACACTCAAATTATCCTCATTGTTTACCATAAGCCTTAATCTTGCTGAGATATCCGGAGGCAATATTTAACGAAAATTTACTCACTTTCTACTTATATTCTTTTTTTAAGTACATCCTATAGATGCATAGTGTAGAAGAGATATAAAGTTTACTTGTTTAATCAATGAGTCACAGGTCACAGGATGCAATGCTCTCACAGACATCATACATGAGTAATGATCATATGGAATGGACACCTGGAGTTTGTTTATTGTTTCGTTGTTTCTCTAGCCTGATTTTACTTTTCGAAACGAAAATAATTGATTCCTCTAAAACTACAACATATAAAATCTAACAAGTTTTTTTGTCACTCTTATAAATATCATTGGTCACAGCTGAAATAAAACTACCTTCAAAATAGAAAAAAAATAATAGAAATCGTATTGGAAATCGTAATTATACATATTATCTCTTTATAAAAACTATTATTACCAATTATTATTATGGTTCAAACCAAACCAAACGATGTAAATACATAAAGCCACATCTATACCGATTTAATAGCGAATATTCGCGTCAGTTAACGAATTTTTAAAATTACGAAAATTGCATTCCATCACTGAAAATAAAATAAAAACAAAAATAAATCTCTAAATCCAGGGCTTTCAAAATGGAAACGGCTATTAATTCCAGAGTGGTCATCCGCGTCTTCTTTTCAACTGTTTTTCGACGAGCCTGAGGGAAAAGTTGCGAAAGCTTCCCAGCCGGCACAAAAAAGTACCTGCGCGTGTGTGCGTATAAACATGCACGCGGACGTTTTGTACCCCTCGGCCTGACACGTGTACACTTAAAAAAATTTGAACATTTAATACCCACCCGTTCTAGGTTCGTCGACGACGCTGACAATAAACAAAAGGGGCCCATTATTACACGTAATAAAATCGGCTGCTTGTTTAGGTGAGTGCTCATTTTAGACAAGTAGTGTTTGAATCCAGGGATGGGTATATAAATAGTGGGAATTAAACAACTCAATCCTCCCCTCCCCTCCATGATACACCGCAATTATATCTACTACAGATAGTTTGCTTTAAATACTGGATAGGTGTTTCGCTAGCATCAGCAGATAATAAATAATGGTTCGTTAATTACATATGTTAGGTTAAATAATAATTTTTTACGAGTGACCAAAAAACAAACATTAACGGTATTACTAATAAATTATTTTACCAGAATTATTTATTAGATTTTAATAAAAAATACACTACAATATATAATTTTTTACATTAATTTTATTCAAAGATTGAAATTATTTTCGACTTTTTTGTAAGTTGTTACAGAAATTTAATTATATATTTTCTGATTTTAAATAATACGTAGAATTATTGAATAAATTAATTTTATTGATAACTTTTTATTACATAATAATCTGCATATTTATTAAATAGAATATTTTTATTTGGATCATAAGTAACAAAATAATACAATTTAATTCACAATTTCATACAAGTGCTGAAGCCAGTGAAAGTTAGCATAGAAAATAAAATTGTGTAAAAAAAATTGAAGAATTTTTTAAATACCTAATCATAAGAATTTAAAAAATAAAACTATTAAAAGTTTAAATAGAAGAAATAACAGTTTTCTATTCTGATATACAGCATATTCTGCAGATAAAACAAAGTAAAAAAGTTCGTATAAATGAATGTCCTAAAATACTTAGTTACTATCGAGTGATATATATATACTACTTAGTTACTATCGATACAGTGTAGAAGTTTCATTTTTATTTCGATTTTTTCGAAATAATTGGTGTCTGGGAGTTTTTTGACATGAGAAATTTGATTTTTATATCAATATGACTCCTCCTTGTAGAGAGCGCCACGTACATATTTTTTAACTGGTTTGAAGGGTAATAACTTTTCGTCCGTACTTGTAGAAAAATACTAAGAAAATATACATTTACGACTTTTTTACGTATAAAAGGTCTCTTGGTTAAAATCGATACGAGTAGAGGTTCTCGAGATATTAGGAATTGAAATGATTGAAATTATCAATACCTGTCATCATTGACATAAATTAAACATCTTGTCATGCCATATTAACAGATGGACCACACATATTACAGCATGGTACCCACGAGGAATTAAGAGACCTAGAAGAAGGACGAACCTGAGATGGAACCATGATATTATTAAATTAGCAGGGATAACTTGGGCCCAATAATAGCCAACAATAGACAACAATGGGCCTAACTACAAAGTGTAGAGTAACTAAATATGTGAGGGAAGCTATACATAATTGGAAAGAGTAGAATAAGCTGAAAATAATGATGATGAAATATATTAAAGATGTTATGAAGGAACTATATTCACACACTAATACCTGAATTATTATTACACACTATAAGTGTACAAGAGTTGTTGTGTTTAAAATTTTACATGATAGGGTTATACAATATGTTTAAACAATAACTTATTAAACGATTGTACCATACTCACGTACCTACATAAAACAATAAAACACTACTACCCCCATCTTTCATCGATAAAACATTAAATAAGATACAAAATTCATGTCACAGGAAAAATATACACATTAAAGACACAATATACAACTAGTAAAATAGAAATTAGACGCAGAATACAGTTATCAAAAACTGCCACAACGCGTCTTACAAGAATATGGCAGAGCAGAGCATAACAACACACACAAAAAGGAATTTGCTGCATACAATTGTCTTCTCAATATTTCTTTATGGAATGGAATCCTGGACCATCAAAGCATCGGAAAGGCGCATGATAGACAGCTTTGAAATGTAGTGCTGAGAATAACTTGGACAACTAGAAGAACTAATCTGTCAATAACTAATGACCTCAACATAAGCACCCGACTGTCGGCTATCTGTCTGAAACGCATCCTCGAGTAATTTGGAACCTTTGCTCGAAAACCTTCCGACAACATAGAAAAATTATTATAACTGGGGATGTCCAAGGAAAAAGATGTAGAGGTCGGTCCCCAACAAGATCGATCAAGTAAGACAAACAACGGGTCTACCCCTACACTCAGCTATCCATCGAGCTGAACACAGATTAACCTGGAAAGATCTTATAAAACGTATTCTCATAGAAGTCACGACCCTCAGCTATGAGGAACGATTGGAGAGAGAGACACAACTAGTAACTCCATATAATATAAAAGGCATTTTCCTTCATGATAAGAAAGGAAGTAAAAACAGTTGTTTGAACTACAAAATACATACATACATACACTTAGATCTATTTTGACCCACAGAATACACTTCAACTAACTATAATCATAAATGCATGAAAAGGAAAAAAAATATAGAAACAAATCAATTGTGAAGAACCCAAACAAAAATTAATTTAATATTGTACAAATCAAATCGATGCCGTAGCGCGCTACGTACTTAATACAATTTTAATTTGCTACGTGCACAACCCTATATTCTTCTCTCTTCGGCGTTGTTTAGATTAAAAATAAACCAGATACGAAGCTGGGGGCTCCAGACGAGCAGCGGGAGACTAACGAAATATTGTGTTACACATCAAACTGGGGAATTTACATGTGTTGTTAGTGTCGTCGGTGAGACATGGAGACTCGAGGCCGCGATCCTAAAAAATAGCGATAAAGCTTTTTTATTGTCTGGATACGCGTCAAACAGAAGCTACTGCAGAAAGAACGACATTAAGATATTGTGCTCGATGTATTCTTTCGAAGAAGTGTCGAATGTGTATATATTTTTAAAGTTTAAACATTATTTTATATGTGTGCCTAGATACTATCATATTATCATCGGGTTAACTGCAAGAATAAAAAAAACTTATTCGTGTTATTAAGTTATTAAAAACACAGCTATACCTACCTACATCATTATTTTTTTTGGCTATCACAAAATCGTGGTTGATTTGGATTATTAAAACCAAAAATTATGAAGGTCATACTTTAATATTTCACATTTCTAAATTCAAAATGTAACAATTTTTAAGTAAATTTTTACCTCCTCTTTTATCTCTTAATGGGATAAAAAAAAGTTGATTTTCGAAACAGAAAATTCGTGTTTCTTACTAATGGCACACCAATAATTAATGTGTAAAATTTCATTCTAGACCAGATAGTAACAAATTTTCATAGAAACTTTTTTTCCATTTTATTCCTTCGGGTGGCTGTGAACAAAACAATTGATTTTTATATATAAAAACCACCTGTCATGTTTTAACAGCAGGATTACGGGAGGTCGTTGCAGCCACTCTTAGGGGGATGAATTTTATAAATTGCACTAACTAATGTCTTTTGAAGAAATTTTGAAAAATATTTTTGATTATAAAGTCAACTGTTATGAAGATTCATGTTAACTTTCGCCTTTTTTATTGTTTAGTTACGATACTTAAGGATGCTTTTATTATGCACAGTTAGTGGAAGAAGTTAAAAGTTTGTTAGCTTTTTCTACTAATTGAAAATTACTACCACTACTTTTGGCGTTCTGAATTGAACATTGACATTAGAGTAACAAACGTCTACGTTAATTCTAAATAAAACGTAAAGCTAAGGGTAATAGCAAATACGAGATTCAACTGAAGCTGCCTTGATGATATCGGGTCTGGTGCCCCTGCATCTTCTCTCAAGAGAAAGGGGACGGCTCTTTCTCCAAGGATGAAGTACAATGCCGATACTGTGCTGAACCCAAAACACACAATGTTTGTCTGTCCAAGATGGGAACAGGAAAGATGTGAGGCACGCATGACAATTGGAGGCAACATCTCCACAGACACTTTCTTAAAATCGGTAACAGAAAGAAGAGGAAACCTTGAAACCATCTCAAAACTGGTCCAAAATATACTAGAGGCAAAATACAGCGAAGAGCAGGGGTAAACAAACAAATATAACAGTGCGGCGTCTACTTGAGGAGATGCGTCCAGCTGGTCCAGGTAGACGTGGCATAAACGAGGGGGTGATGTTTAGTGGGTATTGTCCTCCAGTCAGCTTAAGGAGAGATTGAGTGCCACGCTCTATACGTATAAAGGTATTTTACACCTCAAAAAAAAACGAGATTAATAAAAAATTAAAAGTGTAAATTAAATACCGCCATGCAAAAAATTAATGTATATCTAATTGGAGTATATATTATAATAATGCTTCAATAAAGTATCATGCAATCATGAAATGAAGCATAGTATATAACAAAATAATATAAAATAATAAATAAATATAAAATAATAAATAAATATAATATAATCAGCACATAAATAACTTTAGTCCTTTGGCCATATATTCTAACGCTTTTATTATTTTTGTTAAAACCATCTGGGAGCTTATAGTCTCCGGCTATAACACCGACAGATGTACATACGGTTTCGTTTTATTTTGTGAAGTTCCTTGATGAGATTATTGCTCACTCATGATGGGTTTATTACGCTTTAATACAAATTCCGCGTAAAGGTTTCCCTAGAAGTTAGAACGATAATTCCATCTGTCAGCCCGCAAACAACTAAAAGTCATTATAATACTATTATTTAAGCTACCACCGTATTCTACGTATGATTAAAAGGAAGCAAATCTGAACTACTGATCGTAAATTATAAAAGACGCGTATATGAATTCGATGAAGAGACTTTGCGATATCATAATAAATCTGCTATTTTAAATATATTGTATTCTGACTGGTTTTAACGCTATATATTTTTTGTTTCTTACTTTACTTTACTATTTTATTAAAATATTATGTAGTTTATAATAATACAAGTCTCTGCAGAATACATTTGAATGGAACTGAATTATTTATATTGAAGGAAATATTTATCCAAAAATGGACACTCACTCGCACTTATTTTTGCAAAATTTTAAAATAAAATTTGTCATTTCAATATTGGTCAGTCTGGCTTATGTCAGTCAATTTTGGCTTATGATTGACATAATTCAGTTGTTGGTTCTTATGAAAATTAGTTCTAATGAAATCATTTCTGTTATTTTGAGGGTGCAATGATTTAAATCAACTTGACGGATTTTTATATTTTAATCATCGATTTAAATTAAAAAAATCAATTTATTTAAAAACTTATGATAAGTCGAAAGATAACTAAAAATTATAAAAATTTTTCCTAAAAAGCTATAAAAAAGTATTCCAATATCAACTATACCCTATATCTATTCATCCAATAAGTACTAAGTTACACTTGCTGTTGTAACATTTAAATACTTTAATAGATCGAAAAATAATTATTGTAAAAAATATAACATATCTCTAATTTCTATTCATCTATTAAAATGTTGCACCGATTTTTGAAGTTATTTCGTGTGAATTCATTACATTTCTAAATAGCAGAGATTTGTTTTGACATTAAGAAGTGCCAGAAATCCGGTATTTGAATACATTTCATTTGCAAACTCAGTGCATCGAACTAGTTTCTTCTGATGTCCGGTTATATTTTTTGTTCCCGAGGACTAATCATCTAATCAATGTCAAAAGATAAGCTGGAGTCAAGGCTGTTTTATACCTTTTTTGAAACAGCTGAACGTTGATCAAGCTAACTTTCGCCTTCCCTAATTTATCTTTTAGTTGATTCCAAATTTCTACCGACAATTTGTTCTGCAATCAGTACTTTGCACTTTGAACATCAGATGGTACTAATTTTATTCCCGACTTACGACAGTCATGACGATTTCCACAAAAATACCTTTTATCTAACCGGCCGATTTTTTTTGCGGAAATAGGGGTATTGGCAAAGTTTAGAGAATAAAATATATCAATGACAGATGTGGAAAAACGACACGCACCATAGAAATGTTAATACTGTCAATATCGGGCAAAGTTACAAAGATTTAACCATTTAGGATAGGACTTTAAATAGGAAATTGATTAAAGTCAAAAAAATCTGATTAAAATAAAAAAAACGTTTATTTTATGTTTTTTTAATCATGATTTTTTGCATACTGGTTATTTTTATATATAGTTGACAATTTTCAGCTATACATGTTTGATTCCATTTTTAAAAATATCCTTTTGAGAAGCTGACATTGTAGACACGTTAGTTGTAGACGTTGTAAAGGGTATTAGGAAAATTATAATTAATAAAGTAAACAAAAGTATTTTAAGTTAACGTCTCCTTTTTCTAAGGCTAATCTGGTCGGGGCCTTCTTTGATTACGAAGAAACCGAACAGCGGTCCTCGGCCATATCATTGTCAATAGCCTACCGACTTTGTGATAGTTTAAATCGACTCTTATTAATAACAGATATCTGTTTTCATCCGGCCTCGAACCGACATGATTGAGCAATGTGTGTCAATAGATTTTACACTTTTACCATGAAACAACAGCACGACAAAGTTTCCTGAGTGTCACCCGTCCATCCACTCGTATCGCCTAACGTCACTTAACTGTAGTGATCTATCGGGAATCTTGCCTTAAAATTAATGAAATAACTATCAGACACATAGATTGTTCATGAATCATTGCATATCTTAAATTTTAATTTCTCTAATTTCTATAATATTCTGAATTTAAAATTTTATTGGAGACTGTTTCAAAGAACCAGAAACAAAAAGAAAAATTCTTTGTAACTGCGATGCTCAGGCTTGTAGATTGTACCGAGAGTAGATCCAGGATTTTTGGAGCAGAGAACAGAGAAAATGAACGACCTCGCAGGTACATGCTGGAAAGTCAAAAAGTTATGAATGGCTGTATTTAAGCGAACTCAGCATAATGAGTAGATGAAGTCGGTAATGTTTATACAAGTCAGGCAAGTCTGAGAAAAAATAAGTGTTTTAATTTTAATTGTACTTCTTTTCGATATAGGATTTGTAATGCAAGTCCAATCCTATTTGGTCTCCAAAATCATATTGTATTTACCCGTTCTTTTTTTTAATTACTAACTCATTATGTTTGGAAATATCTGTATAATTACAGGACTTAACTAGCAAAAATAACATACACATTTATTCTTAATTTTAATAATGATAATAATTTTTTTTTAGTATAACTCCATGATTTCAAATACTCAGTAGTGTCTATATCTTCTTTTATTATTTTTATCAAAATTAAGAATAAATGTGTATGTTTTATTTTCGCTAGATCAGTCCAGGGTTTGCCATATATATAATGCTAATATTTTTTAACAAAAGTAATATTGCTACCCACTACAATATAAGGAAAATGCAGTGGGTGGTTTTACCTGCCAAAATAGAATTATATTTCAGTCTCTTCACCGCTACAGATAAACGAAAGAAGCATATAATACGGAACACAGCGTTTATAAAACTTTTTAATTGTTGTATTACGCAAAAGTTCTTTATTCCTCGTGGAGAGCGGTATAAGTCTCGCAGCCTCAGGTTTCTTATGATTTAATTATGCAAAGCGTCCAAGTTTTTTCGCCATTACGATCATTGATATCTGCAATTATGAATTACAGCGTCTGAATGGTGGGTTTTACCGTTACAAAGAAAGAGATAGATAATGAGAAAGGAAGTAGGACTATATAATTTGAGATTAACAGTACTAAAGCAGTATATATTGTAATGTTTCTGCATAAAACAGAAGCTATAACGCAACAGTATTAATTATAAAATAGCTTTAATTTAATTTTTATTACAGGGTTTTTGAAACTTTTAAATATAAGATGTTAATGATCTCATTACGTTATACTAGACTGTTTGTTTATACTCTTTCAATTATCATTGTGTTAATTTTGTTCATTTTTAATGAAATATTTTACTTAAATCTTCAAGAATACTAAAATCCTGACACTTTTATTTTATACTTAACTTATTCAAGTTTGATCTTAATGTAACAACTTATTGTATTCTCGTATCCCTTACTTCTACATGCGGCGCTCTGTAGAAGTGGACAAACTAAACCTTGCGATGTAATTGACCTCAAATCCAAGAAGGCAATAGAGAAAGAAGGATATATCCTCTATTATAGATTCGGGACAACACCAGTATATAAGGAGAGACCAAGTTAAAGAGGTGGAGAAACTGGAGACAGATCCTCCAGCCTCCAACTCACAGGTACATCAGCCGGAGACAAGCTCCTCGACTGTGGAAGGCATGGAGGGCTAAACCCCAACCGCTAAAGGGTGTATAACCGTAGGAGATAGATGCCCACTCCTCCGAGGATGCACAGCTGTTGGGAGGAGGATGGGAAATACCCTGTCTCCCCTACAACCCCTGTATTGTTACTGGTCTTTGGTACTGGTCAACGCCGGTACTGGTCTTTGGAAAAGTGTAGTTTGAAATGTTGAAAAGGTAATAAATTAAAAATAAATAAACAATTTGATTCACTTTCACAAAATTTGTATTAAAATGACCGTCTATCCGTCTGAGTACTCCATTCGGGTATCTCTATCCACGTGCCGAGTACAATCGACCAATAGTTAAGAGAAATCCTGATGATTTCGTACATTTAGAGGCATCGGTTAGAAACATCGAGGGCATCCTGTAGCCTATCCTCAATTATGCTGCAATCGACCCACATTTTTCTTCGGTGTCAGGTCCTTAGTTCCACCCTGTGGCCGGCCCGGCGCGGCCGTAGCGCAAGCAGTAGTGTGTCGATCTACAGTGCGAGAGATGGGATGATACTGGTTTCGATTCTCAGCCAGTACAGTCGCTATATTTATTTAAATAAAAATATTGATTAATCTAAATAGAGCGACCAGCGAGACGCCATCTCAAGGAAGGCAATGGCAAACCACCTTGAGTATATTTGCATTGTACAGCCTCTTAAATAGTGCCGTTCGGATTTGGCGATAAACTGCAGGTCCCGTGTACTTGTGAAACACTGATGACACACATCACAGGTACATGCGAGAGGTAGCCGACGCTCTGTATAGAGTATGGCACTGTAAGAAGTTCCACACTGATGAAGATGAAACGAAACATCGTAACTAACTTTGCAGGGTAGGAGAGTCTGCACCGTTGCTCACATAGTCTACCCACTAAATTTGGTCGCGATCGGACGACATCAACTTTTGAAGTTTCTTACGTAAAACACTAACATTTACAGTGACATGTGTCATACACGGTCAAGTTGATCTTGGTCCAATCTATCCAAATACAAAATTTCATTTAAATCGAAAGATTTTTTCGCCATTGATGATGGAGTTTCACAGTGCACAAAGCGTCATCAAAATATCATAAAAAGATGGCTCAACTTCAATTGGCTTAACTGGCACTAACTAGTATTATACTCATATTACATATGAACTAAGTTATACTCATATTACACCCCAAATAAGGAAGTGTTTCAAATTACTGTCGGGAGATGAACTGAGTCTTTAGAGAATAATGAAAACTTTTATTTGATGCTTGTACACTATTTTGCGTAAAACTAGATCTTTATCAAAAATATGATTTTTTGCGTTCAATAAAAGGGTTTTTAAAAATAGGTGGTGCATCGGCGCTGGAAACATTGGAAATCCCATGCAAATTTAGAACTGTCCATATATTGTCTACCCTGTTGATTTTATAGCGAAGTCGTAAATAATTCTTTAAAGGTCTCCGTATGCTCATTACACGTGCCAAATTTGAACAAGCTGATTTTAACTAAATTAAAAAAGTCTGTTAAAAAAATCTATTTTTAAATTGAGTCTGTACAGGTATTTAGATAGTTCAAATTTTGCATGGGATTTCTTATGTTTTCAAAGCTGATGCACAACACGGTATAAACGTTTTAAATCTAGTTTTTTAGTCCTTGCTAACGTAGGTTAAGAGTAGATGCTGTAAGCCTATTAATTCCTACTAAGATCTTTCAAAATGCAACTGTTTCTGTTGAGATTTTTCTTGCATTTTTTTAAACTTATTTAGCGGAATTAAGTTCCATCCTAAATGAGTCATCGTCTTATGCGAGGTACGTGCACCCACAAAATTCAATTTTACGCTTTCATTTATATCTTTCGTCTCGTCCTGAGGAAGGAGAAAATTATGATACTCTCTTTAAAAGGCGCTCTCTTATTTTTATGGAATTTTAATCCGAAAATGTTTTAAAAGCTCTGGTGGGTTTAGGTAAGGAGGAAGATGTGATGCCTGAGTTTTTTTCTGCTGGTTGCCTTTTTCGATGTAAAAGTTATAAGCAACGAAAGAAATGGAAAAAAAAGTTACAAGAAAATAGCATTTCAAATGCCTTATTGTGTTTCAGGTTGTTGTATTGTTAAGGAACGAAAAAAAAGTTAAAAAAAAGTTTGAACAATTTAAATCAATATTGGCTTTTTATATTGAAATGTTTTTGATGCTGAGGTTTATTTTGCATTTAAAAAGTATTATAATTATTTCTTGTACCTTTTATTTTTCTTTCTTTAACAATTTATATAACCAAAATACAACAAAATATCTTATTTACAATGTGATATAATTCTGTAAAATGTTCCGTGTTCCGATAACTCGTGATACACGTGATTACTTTATATACCCATAGTAAGGTATAACGTAGTTGAGTTCTACTGTGTATTGTGTATTGGTTTCATGTTTTCGCGGAAGCATAATGGGCCTAAATACAAAGCTGTCGGCAGTCAATACCATTTAACACGACATAAAGCAATTTTCCGTAAGCAAAATAACTATAATACCTGTGATTTATCAATTGTCACCTACTACTGGATAACAACATATTTTGTTTCAAAATGGTTAAGCATTATTTGATAATTCAAATAATTAAATTTAGAAAAATACTTAGTAAACTGGATAGCTCTATCAAAAGATGCGATTACAACAAGTGATTTTGTTACAGACTACAAATGTATTCTTTTTATTATATGGTTTCATGGCGTGTTTGTAATTTTAAATATGTCTACCTTTCAAGACAGGACAGGTAAGTTTTCAGGGATATGCTTCAGAAGAGGTGATGAAAGTTAAACTTTGTTGGTGATGTTTTTAAACTGTGCTAATTTTCTTTTTCCATTTCTGAAAAAAACATATATTGCAGAAATAATTTCAGTTTTATCAGCCATTATCAAACGAGTTCTCTATCTTACTTACCAACACTATAGTGCTATTTTGGCTATAGTATCTGGGAGTTGTGGTGTGCATTACTTCAATACTACTCATTTTTCAAATTTTTTGTTGTACATCACTTAAAATCTTGGTTTAAGTTAAAATTAGATATCTATCTTTTCACTCTATTCTTTTAGATTTGTCAGAGGTTTGTTGACCAGAAGTAGAACTGCCGCAGCAGTTTTATGTTGGAGAGGTTTTCTATATATTTAACAGCTAACTTGTAGATTTTTTTACATGGAGTTATTCAGCTGCTAGGTTAACTAGTTCCTAACCTACCATTGAGCATCTCCTATGCTTTTATGCACCTTATATCGTAATGTGTCTTCACAGTTAGTTAGCTTATGGCAACATCTCTCCAAAGTTATACAGGGTGAGTTTCCTACGATGTTCTCTATATTTCGGAAACTACTGGAGATAGAGAAATTAAATGGGGAAAGAATTGCAGTTTTGTGGAGTCATAAATATGCACCTTTAAAATTTTTGAAAAAGTTCATGGCTTACTAGATATTTCGAAAAAAACAAATTTCGGCTATTTTAAAATTTGTCCCTGATTCCATTATAAGCTATTTTAGACAAAAAGTTTTCAGATAAAAGGTGTAGATAATCACATTCTTTATGAGACTGTGTCCTCCGTTTTCTTCTATAGCCTGTCATTTTTGACATATGACACAAACATATATTTTTCTAAATGGAATTATAATGGAATTAATAGCCAATTCTTATCGTTTTTAAACAATTTCACTTAGTTAGCCATGGAAGTTAGTTCAATCGTCGTTGTTCGCGCGTGACGGTACTAGAGAAGTTTAATTAGTCGACCGGTCCTTTTATGAAAATAGGTAGTAATTCAGTTTTAAAAAAATACAACTCAAAACAATGGCGGAACATTTTCTAAAATAACTTAAAGTGTATGCAGTGATATTATTATTTTAAGTTTTAGTTTGTTCAATGTAAATTGTAAGGAACCGTTTAGTAATATATTGTGACTTTTTATAAGTTATAAATCATAACAGAATTAGAATACCATGCAATCTAATTGAAATTAGTCAAAAAAGATAAGAATTGGCTATAACTAAATTTAACTTTCCTAACATGTCTTGAAAACCGTTCTCTAAAAAACGTAACATTCACCGGTCAACGTATCCTCGAAAATGTATGGTCAAGAAAAGTTGAACCAATAATCCTATACGCTTTTCTTCATTTGAAAAATTCATATTTACAATTTTTGCTTATTTTAATTTACGAAGTTTGGATGTGACAGCTTCACATTTCTTAGAGCAAAGGTGATTAAACTTGTTTCCATGGCTAACTAAGTGAAACTGTTTAAAATGATAAGTATTGGATACAACTATAAAATATATAGATAGATAAAAACATATTATAGCTTATATCGCTGAAAAGCTTAAAAAATGGCGCTTTTTATGAAGTCATGGCCAACTATGGTTTCCATTTAAAAAAACATATGTTTGTGTCATATGTCAAAAATGACAGGCTTTAGAAGAAAACGGAGGACACATTCTCATAAAGGATATGATTATCTACAACTTTTATCTGAAAACTTTTTGTCTAAAATAGCTTATAATGGAATTAGGAACAATTTTTAAAATAGCCGAAATTTGTTTTTTTCGAAATATCTAGTAAGCCATGAACTTTTTCAAAAATCTGAAAGGCGCATATCTGTGACCCCACAAAACTGCAATTCTTTCCCCATTTAACCGACTCTCTATCTCCAGTAGTTTCCGAGATACCCACAGAGAACATCGTAGGAAACTCACCCTGTATATCATACATATTATATTTGACATTTGCTTCATAATAACTTATGTCATGCTGACAAGGATCCTTTATCCCAATATCAATGTTTCAGAATTTAATAGCCTTTTCTTGTAGACTAAAATATTACTGCCGTTTTATCGACCTCAGCAAGACCTAGCAGATCTTTAACGCTTCATCTCTACTCTCATGACAGTTTTGTTAATGGCACATATAGCAATTACAATTTTGAAAAATCGATGGAATACACGATTTTACGAGTAGGTACAGTATCAATTTAAGAACAGTTTCTTATTAGACTCATTTCTAGAGCATAGGACTATTATGAAATGCTCCAGAAATGGGCCTAAGAGACTTATTTCTAGTGCGAAATTCTCCAGAAATGTTCAGTTCTTGAATATTTCGTACTAGTTCTATTATTAATTTACACAGTTTATTAGGTATAATGTCTCTCATGCACCATCGGCTCAATTTGCTATTTCAATACTATGTCCTAATTTTCAATTCTCTTTGTTAAATTTTCAAATATCCTTTAAACTTAAACCATTTATCACAATTTATAGTTCCTAGTTTTGCCCTCTCGGTTCTGTTTGATCGGTATACGAGATCTTAAATAGTCTGCGGAGAGTCCACATCTCAAATGCTTTGATACCATTTAGTGACTTTACTTTGATTGACCATGTTTCCGCACCATATAACAGGACCAGCCATATTTACTCTTGGTCGGAATGGTAAGCGTTGTTGTAGGAGCATATTTTGAAGCCCTCTAAACGCTGTTTTGGCCATGCCGATTCGAATTTTAACTTTTTCGTCGCAGTCTCATTTGTTATTAAAAACACGGCCGAGATACTTAATTCTATCCACTTGTTCGATGATCTCGCCGTATAGAGTAAGGTTAACATTTTGGACTTGCCGACTAATCACCATGATGATTTTTGAGGTTTAATATGTAGCCCGTACTGTTGTCCCACACTATTTATCTTATTCATTTGTTCTTGAAGATGTTCCATAGTGGGAACCAATAAAACGGTATCGTCCGCATATCGAATATTATTAATGGATTTTCCATTGACCTTAATACCCCTGGACTCATTTTCGACAGCAAGCTGGAATATTTTATCGACATGGTTTTTAAAAAGCATATGTAACAGAATACATCCTTGTCCTACTCCTTTGGTTGCTTCAAACGCTTCGGTCGAGGCTCTCTCATTTATCTTCACTTCGGCTGTCAGGTTGCAATCTAGTTGTTTTATGATTTGGATGTCCTTTTCAACTACTCCAATTTCCCGTAGTCTTGTCAAAAGTAAATCATATATGACTTTATCGAATGGTCGTTGGTAATCAATAAACAAATTTATGAAATTTATCATCATTATCATCATCATTTTCAGCTTATTCAACCATTTCCAATTATGGTGTAGCCTCTCTCACATACTCTATTTGTAGTTGCCCCCCCCCCAAACCAAACCAAGTTATCCCCGCTAATTTCCTAATATCATGGTCCCATCTCAGGGTTCAGTTTTCTTCTAGGTCTCTTAATTCCTCGTAGGTACCATTCTGTAATTTTTGAGGTCCATCTGTTGTCCGTCCTTCTTGCCAGGTGTCCTGCCCATTGCCAATTGAGGGATTTGACACTATGGATGACATCTATTACGGGGTATGGGTCTTTTGTTGTATCCACTCTATTCTATTACGGTCTCTCTTGGGTATTCCCAGCATATTTCGTTACATGAGCGCTGTGCGACCTGCAGTTCCCTTATGATGTCCGTTTTAAGTGTCCAGGTTTCGCATGCATAGGTCATGACTGGTAGTACACATTGGTCGAATGTTTTCTTCTTTAGATAAAGTGGCATTCTAGATTTGAATATGATGAGTTTCTTCGATAAGTACTCCATGCTAACTTAATTCATTTGTTGATTTCTGGTAGTAGAGATCCCACGCTGTGTATTAGTTATCCCTAATATTTATATTCTTCTACTATTTCCAGTGTTGTGTTATTTATTAGAGTGTCTTTTTTTTTCACTAGTTCACTGTACATTACTTTAGTTTTTGCTAAATTAATTTTGAGACCCACTTTATTGCTGGCTGTATTTAGTTCATTAATTTGTGCTTGTAGTTCTTCGGGACTATTGGCAATTAGGACTATGTCATCAGTGAATCTTAGATGGTTAAGATATTTTCCATCTATTTTTAATCTGTTGTTGGTCCACTACAGTTGACGAAAAATTTCTTCTAATGTTGCTGTAAACAGCATTGGGGATATCTCGGACTCCTTTGCCAGTTGGCCATAAAATATAATAACCAATTTAAACATTTAAAAGTAATTTATCATAACTATAAGGATATTATCCTTAACACAATTATTATAAATAATTCAACATACTTTAGATTGATATTTCAGAAACAAGAGAACTAGACACATACAATCGATTTCAATCAAAGTTCATAAAAAGATATTGCGTTACGTCAACTTCAATTTCTTGGTACAGTTAAATCTATCGACGGAAAGGACTTCGAATCGAGCTCTTTTTATTTACTGCGATTCCCACACCGCCACGCCGACCGTTTTGGATCTAATGCAAATTTCTGACTTATTGCCATTCTGTCGATACTGCTGCCGCCGCTTTTTGTTCGTATTTAAGTCTAAAACCCCACTTTTTACAGTTCAACGCCTCGATACCGGCCTAACAAAAGTTCAATTTCATACCAATTTAATATTGTTTTGTCTGTATTAGATATAGTAAAGTCGAGGCACCGATTTTTAGTCAAATATTGTTAGCGTAGATGATTTTGTTGCGTAAAGTAATTCAATTTACCAAGTTGTAGAACAAAACTAGGTCTGTTCTGTTAAAAAGGAGATGGTATAGCAGTAATTAAAATTGTTCGATGTCCAACAATTTCTATTATAATAAAGTTTCACTGCAAGAGAAGATTAATCTAGAAAAATATACTCAGGCAATTTAGCCAGACCCAAAAGTATGAATATCGTGCATATATTAGAAATAAAATTATTGGAACCAAAAACACTTGATAAAATTTGATTAGAAGAACCCTTAAACCAATAAAGTTTGCCTATAAGATGGACACGACACAGAAGAATACAAAGTAGATATGTCGACCTAATGGATGAAAACCGATTTGTAAACTTGAAATTACAATTTAATATTGTTTTGTCTGTATTAGATATAGTATAGTCGAGGCACCGATTTTTAGTAAAATATTGTTAGCGTAGATGATTTTGTTGCGTAAAGTAATTCCATTTACCAAGTTGTAGAACAAAACTAGGTCTGTTCTGTTAAAAAGGAGATGGTATAGCAGTAATTAAAATTGTTCGATGTCCAACAATTTCTATTATAATAAAGAGAAGATTAATCTAGAAAAATATACTCAGGCAGTTTAGCCAGACCCAAAAATATGAATATCGTGCATTAGAAATAAAATTATTGGAACTAAAAACACTTGATAAAATTTGATTAGAAGAACCCTTAAACCAATAAAGTTTGCCTATAAGATGGACACGACACAGAAGAATACAAAGTAGATATGTCGACCTAATGGATGAAAACCGATTTGTAAACTTGAAATTACAATTTAATATTGTTTTGTCTGTATTAGATATAGTATAGTCGAGGCACCGATTTTTAGTCAAATATTGTTAGCGTAGATGATTTTGTTGCGTAAAGTAATTCCATTTACCAAGTTGTAGAACAAAACTAGGTCTGTTCTGTTAAAAAGGAGATGGTATAGCAGTAATTAAAATTGTTCGATGTCCAACAATTTCTATTATAATAAAGAGAAGATTAATCTAGAAAAATATACTCAGGCAATTTAGCCAGACCCAAAAATATGAATATCGTGCATTAGAAATAAAATTATTGGAACCAAAAACACTTGATAAAATTTGATTAGGAGAACCCTTAAACCAATAAAGTTTGCCTATAAGATGGACACGACACAGAAGAATACAAAGTAGATATGTCGACCTAATGGATGAAAACCGATTTGTAAACTTGAAATTACAATTGAAAGAGGCCACGAAGAGGATCATCAAAAGTATGGATGGATGTAATTTTTCCTTAGGAGAAACTTTTTTGGTGTAAATAATGAGTACCTAACTTAGAGAAAACATGTACAAAATTCGAAAAAACGTCTCAGTTGTGAGGAAAATAGGTTGGTACAAAATAAGTTGTTATGATATAAATAAGTGTCAAAAACAACATGAACATACTATGGTGTATATCTATAAAGATGCTCTGCCAAAAGCTACCTCCAAGTGTAAACCAATTCAAACCAAAAAAATAGAGTTTTAAGAAGCATAGTACAATGTAGAATGAGTGGAAGGGTGGTTAATCACCGCGACCTTAAACATCTATTGTGTCCTCCTTTCTTGAGTTATAACTCATCATACAGTCTATAAATCATCATACATCGGGATCTTCCTGTTCTAGGGGGAGCAGGGTATTTCCCATTCTCCTCAAGACAACAACTGAACATCCTCCAAGTAGTGGACATCTACCTCTTACGAGTGTATACACCCTTCCACGTTCGGGTTTGGCCCTACTTGCCTTTCACTATCGAGGAGCTTGTCTCCAACTTAGGTAACAGTGAGGTGGAGACTGGACCTGTCTCGGTTTTCTCCACCTCTTTAACTTGGTCTTTCCTTAGATCTGATACCAGTGTAGTCCCGGACCTATAAGAAAGAAGATATCTCTCTTTCTCTATTGCCTCCTTGGAGTTGAGGCCAATTCCTATTGTGAGGACCTTACTCCCTCGAATTTATGACTCGCCAACTCGATGTCCTTACATTGGAGTTCTAGCAAAGCTAGTGATACACCCCAAGACTTAGTCGGGTCAGTTCTACAGAGCTCCGCATATATAAATAAGGGAGACGAGAATACAATGGGGTGCCACCTGGTGCATAGTAGATGCTGGTTGGTATGTTTTAAAAGTGTCATAAAAATAATGAAGAAGTAAAAATTAATATCTAGAAATTTACTGTAAAATATTACAATTAATTTATTGATGAAAATTATAAAAATAAAACAACATATAATTTAGGCATGTTTTTGAAATCGAAAGCACGAAATCGAAAGAAAAATATCCAAATTGGACTTCAAGGAAAGATCCTTAGGCAGAAGAGGACTTGGAAGACGCAGACTTTCTGGGTTGAAAAAAATTAGAACTTCGTTGACCCTGTCTACACGAGGGTTATTTAGTACAGCAGTCGGTAAAGTTCGAACTGCTTTGCTTATCCTCCACATCCTGAACCTGATAGGCACCCTCAGAAGAAGGCTTGTGTCTTTACGTCGTCTATCCATTATCTCCATGCGACTCTATGTATCTAATTATCCTCATACCTAGTTACAGAGCCTACACCACCGACTTAACCTGTCATGAGTCTCATACAAATTGAGAGATATTTTTAGATCAATATGTTGATGACCGTAATTCCCCAAACTTATTTTATATAACTTTTGCCGCAACCTGTACGAATACCCTTATCGCGATTCCCTTCAAACCGAAATATATTACTTTCTCCTGCTGCACATACACACATGCACACTACCACCTCGTACACGGGCAGCAGCAGCTCTACCAGCAGCGCCTCAAGAACGGCATAACAGGTGATGGCGCACGAAGAGCGCCCGAACGGCGTTCGGCTCCGGTCGAGATCTGGCGTACTGGAGCCTGCACGTGAATGAACATCAGTCCCATGCAGAGCTTTTACGACGCCGGAGCCAAAGCTTTGAATTCCGGGCGGGTCTCTCTCGATCCCGGACCGTAGACATAGTCTCTCCCTTTTTTTCCACGGACGAAAGTCGCACAGTTCCAGTTGTTGTTTTTCGCAAAGTCGCTGCTACTGGCGTTGACCCGATTCTTCGCAGGATTTGTTTACGCGATGTGTGGATTTTTCGCTGAGAGGATTTGATTCCGGAACGTTGTTGTTGTTGATGCGGTGGCTGCGAAGACTCAGTTCTCGCGAGTGAAAAGTCGTCAGTGAAGGAGTACTTGTTATGGTTTGAATAATTGTTTAGTGATTTGTAACAGTTTTATTTTGTTTGTTCATTTTTTGGATTGGATTATCTTTTCGATATGGATCTCTTGTCGTTCATTACAAGTAAGTTTTGATAATCTTTTTTTGGCCAATATGAATTAATTTGAATTTTGGTCTAATTAAAGACTTACTAGATTCAGCAGTATCTTCACATAAATATTGTCTGCTTCCATTTAATTTATTTCATCAATAACTTATGACTTATTACTCCCTTCAACGACATAGCTTCAACGTGATTTAGAACATAAGATGAAAACTAAATGTGTGCCACACCATCTAGAAACTGAACAACTACTAAATTTCACGTTAACTTTATAAACAACTTTATAATATATGAAAGTTTTAAACAAAAAGAGGAAAAATTGTATTGTCTGGCTCTGTTCTTCATCAGAGATTTTTTAAAAAATGAGCTACTACTGACTATTAGTGTATTCATTATTAATGTCATCATCAAGAATTGCATTCACCAGAAATTATTTGCGGTGTTCTTTTCTATTTTATAAAAATTTTCTTTTATTAATAATTGGTTTTTAACTGTAATCCACTATCACGGATAAACCTTGAAATATGATCTGCTTTGTGTAATATGTATGTTACATGAGAATCATATATCTAGTACTCCCACTAGAGTGAATAGCAACTTTTAAATCTGAACTATAAGCGATAAAGTAAGTTTCATACTGTATGAACAATTTTAGAAAAAAATATAATAATTATTTCTGAGCATTATTGTTGATTTTGTTTTGCTCTTACTAATTTAATTATCGATTCAAAAGCAAAGAGGTATAGACATTTTGTAATTTCATTAGGCGTGTTTTATTTTGGATTAAATTATTTTTTTGGTATGGATCTCTTCGTGTTTGTCACAAGCAAAATTGTAAGTTAATCTTAATTTTCTTCTTCAATTAAGAATTCGAAACGAAATTCGAAGTTTTCAGTTTTTGTTTCTCCAGAAGCTTTTGTTGATTCGATTTATAGTGTTTGGCAAGATTTTTTAGGAGATGCGTTGAATTTTCGCTCAATTGTTTAGATTCTAGAATATTTTTAATTGTTATTGTTGCGGTGGCTACAAACACTCGGGTCTCGAATAAAGTGTCATCATTGAGGAGTACTTGTTATGTTTCAGTAATTGTAGTTATTTAACTATTTTGTGTTTCTTATTTGTTTTCCCGATTGGATTATTTTTTACCATGGATTTCTTAACGTTCTTTACAAGTAAATTTGTATAATTCAAATTTCTTCTCTAAAGATGCAAGGTTTTTTGTGAGAGCTTATTAATGGTTAGCGTATGAATACAATTTAAAGCATAAACAAATTAAAAGGTGATCAGATTCAGCAATATCTTAATATAATTGTGATCTCTTTTCAATATAATTAGATTAAAATAAAATTTGGTGTAAAATAATAGACATATTATTTAGAAGATGGAGAACTTTAAATTTGAATAATTAAACACAAAGTAGCTCTAATAATATGTGAAGACTTTAAAAGAAAAAGAAAATCTGTATTATTTATTTCTGTTCTTCAGCATTGATACTTGCATTTATTATAATTGGAGAATCTTCTTCTTCTTGCGGTGCCGTGCCTGTCTTCAGGCGTTGGCGATCTCTATGACTATTTCGTTGAAGATTTCTCTATCTTGTGCTGCACGAAACAGCCTCTCCACCCCCAGACCGGTCCAGTTCCGTATATTTCTCAGCCATGACAGTTTCTTTCGACCTACCCATCTTCTACCTTCGACTTTTCCTTGAATGATCAAAGGAGGAATATAATATTTGGTGCCACTTATTATATGTCCGATGTAGCTAACCTCAAAAGTAGCTAAATTGAAGAATAGGATTATGAAATTTAAAAGTTCTTTCGCAGTGTTCTTATCTTGTAACTAACCGTTTGTTACTAAAAGTTTGGTTGATACTTTTATTGGTTTGAATTATATTCTTCGCATGGATCTCTTTCTGTCTGTTCTGTATTTAGTTTTTTAAACGACTATTGTGAGTATTAATAGTGATATTAATATATATTTAAGCATGACTGTTTTTATTTATATCTAATTAAGACTGATTGTATTCAATAGAATATTAACATTGTTATTGTTTATTCTTAATGGAATTATATTCTTAATAATTAATGATTCGTTCCAAAACCATCTTAACTTCTGGTATCTGTAATTTACAAGATTGACAAAATGTAGATTTCATTCAGTGTCTGCGAGTGATCCAGTTTGTTGGCGGTGCAAAACCTTACAAAAAAGTGTGTGGCGACCACGCCCAACAAATACCTTTTTTGTACTATTGCACTCTAATATGAATTTTGTGATTTGTGAAATCAGAAATGCCAATCCGATGCTGCTAATTGCAATGGTGAGCAGCAAGTGCACGGATAACTTGTGCACACGAGCTAGCTTAATCTAGCGACATCGAGTGTCGAGGAGGACAAAGGGTGCAGGCGGCATAGATTGGGTAATTAGACGTAATATTCTGATGAGCGGTAGAAAAAATCTGATAAAACGTGACAACGTGTAAAGAATTGGCAGGTTACGTGTATTCATCAGCATATAGCGATTGAGAGTTTTGCTTAGAAAGGTAGGTGTGAGTTGCGTAGTCTAACGCCAGATAATAAATTTGCCGAAGTTTTTGTGTATTAATTTATAGTCTGACAATTAGTTTTTTAATAAATTTTAATAAACCTTAATAAACCGCCACTGGTTTAATTAGTAATGGAGTAGGTCGAACTTGGCCTTAACTTAGTGATTTAGCAATTACGATTAATAATATAATTATCTATGAAATCAAGTTTGTGTGATTAAGAGGTTATTAACATTTTTTTATTATTACGAGGTCTTTGACTCAAAATTCAGTGCAAATACTTAGCTAACAACAATCTGTTCAATCTTTAACCTTCGTATTTAGTCGAACTGCTGCAATAGGTGGGTCAAATGACAGGTATGCTAACTTGATGTAGCTTGCGTTAAGATATTTTTCCTATGCAACCCGATAATTTATTGTTATTGGAATAACAAGAATATTAGTCGTTCTCGTAGTTTGTTTTGCGACCGACGGCAAAGAAAAAGAAACGATTTCTCTTATTTCTCGACTCCAACGCAATCTCCATTTAAGCGTTCTTGAATAACTCTAAGCGATTACTTGGGCCACTTAAGCTTAGACTTTACATAAACATAATTAACAGTCTGATGCACTTTAGAACTCATTTAATCTTAAAAAATATCATAAAATAAAATGAAATTTAAGTGAATTTTTATATTTTTTTATGTTCCATATTTACTTATTATATTTAATGCCGAAGCTGTGTTGTAGTAGGTATATTTTAATTAGCGAAGAGTAATTAAAATATAATATTTTTTTTCAATTTATTTGACTCGAAAAACATTATTATAAACAGGATTATTCGTTTTCTTTATTGTTATTTAGATTGTTATTTAGAGAATAGGATACAGAAGAACCGAATAATGTGAATTATAAATTTATTTTAGTTTTACCCGTGGTTTGGCAAAACTCGACAGGCTTTGTCTATCACAAAATACTAATTTTAAAAATTAATTGAATATACAGGTATATGTGATAAAATAATTAAGATGTTTTTGGATATCGTGCAAAAATACAACATTTTCACATACAAATTAATTAATAATAATAACTAACATAATGCATTAATCAAAATGCTGTTGTTTTGAATATTCTACTATAACTAAATAAAATGCTTAGTAATAATAATAATAGTAGTAGTAGCCACAGTTTCAAACAGAATTAGTGATTTCAATTACCGTAGAAGTTTGTTCATCTAATTTCAATGTAAGCCTTTAGAACGTCAAAATTAGTATTTGTAATTTTCAATTAGTAGAAAACTTAACAATCATTTAGACTTCATTCAGAACCTCGAAATTAGTGGTTTCCATTAGCATAGAACTTTGTTCTTCTAGTTTCAATATAAGCATTCAGAACGTCCAAATTAGTGGTACTAATTTCCAGTTAGTCGGAAGAGTTAACAAATTTTCAATTTTTTCCACTAATTATACTTCAAAATTTGTAAGTAATGTTATTTTAGCTTCATTCCGAAACTTGCAATTAGAGGAATAAATTATATTAGTGGTTTAAATTAGCGTAGAAACTTGTTGATTTAATTTCAATGTAAGCATTCAGAACGTAAAATTAGTGGTAGTACTTCTCAATTAGTAGAAAAAGTTATCAAACTTTTAACTTTTGCCACTAATTATACTGCAAAATTTGCGTAATGTATTTGTGTAATATCACTTTGGCTTTTGATCATCCTTCAAGAAAAATTGTGGTTAGAAATGAAAAGTTTATTGTTTTATAAGCTAATTATTAGGCTTTCTCTATGGATACAACAGACTATCGCAAGCTGTTGCTAGGATATTCTATTAATTTTAATAATTGTATTTTTTTAGACATTGTGAACGATCGTAAACTTTAAGTATAAAGTTTAAATGGAACCACTAATTTATACCACTAATTTCGAGGTTCCGAATGAGACTTTTGGCTTCTGATTATCATGCGTCAAGAGAAATTTTGGTTAGAAATGAAAGGTGTATTGAAAGGTTAGAAATGAAAAAGCTAATTATTAGGTATTCTCTAGGGATACAACTGTCTACCGCTAGCTGTTGCTAGGATATTCTATTAATTTTAATAGTATTTTTTAAACATTGTGATGTGATCCCAAAACGTTTAAGTATAAAGTTTAATTACAACCAAACAAATTTCGGTTATAGGTAACTAATTTTCTAGAAATATTTTAACTCTTTAGGAATTAATTGTTACTAACAATTCAATTATTTCATTAAACTATTAGTTTGTCCCTTACAAAGTGATATAACACGACAGCAAAATTATCAAGACAATTAACCACAACTATGTTTTAGCAATTAAGTAAATTTAACAATTCCACTACTCAAGTATTTTTAATAAATTCAATAGTAAGTTCCCTAGCTCATACATTATAAATTTTTAATAAATTAAATTTATTATCTATTTATTTAATTTAATAACTAATAAAAGAGATTGTTTTCTTATCAATAATTCACAAGGTTTTTCCTGATTTTTGCAACATTAAAATTTATGCTAACTACTTTGATTTAAAACTAAATCTTTAATGAAATATTATTATATTTATTAAACTATTACTACAAATTGCATGTTATATAAAGTAACTTATATATGATACCTAATTAAGACTGACTGTATCAAAATAAATCAAATTAAATTGAATAATTCTTGATCTATTTATAATAATTTTGTACAGAACAAGAAATACATTCAGAAAAAAAATATATATTTTACAATAACCTGATTTCTCTTATTTGCGTACTGTTGAAAACGCAATTTAAACATTTTTATTTCACTTTTTACCAGCAGAAGTTAATTCAATTTAATAATCTTAAAACATTTTTTTGTAATTTCACCACGAAAAAATTGAGAGAAAAAGACAAAGAACTTTTATCGACTAATTCTGTTTTATATTTAAGAGAGTTTAATGGACTTAAAAATGAAATTTTAAAATTCCTATTGGAACATTTCCATTTTCTTTCAATTTCCGCGGTTCGGGCGCAATTTCCACCGGCGCGGCGCAAGACATTTTCCTTCCAGTTTTTTTATTAAATCTTCCAAAGCGACATTAAGAATTTTAGTCTCAATCGTACAATGAGACGGTTTGGTATCTAGAGAAATCTGATTATTTGTTTCATTTCTTGTCAAACTCTATGTTAGAAACTGAAATGGATTTTCTTCCATTTTAATGTTTATAACTTATAACTATGTAGAGTAGGAAATCTATTCGTTAGACTTTCCCAGAATTCTAATAGAAATCCATCATGAATTGGTTCGCTAACTATTTCCTTGATAACCGTTTCTGGTAAAGTTTATGTGTCTTTATGTTTCTGATCATTCATTTAATTCTTTTGTATTTTGTATTCAATCTTATTTTTGTGTTATCCTAGTTTACCTAGGTCAGTAAATTTTTAAAACCGAATTGAATTCTTTTTAAACAGTAACATAGAAGACGTAAATCAGTTTTTAGACTAAATAATTTATTAGTTCTAGATTAATTTATTAACTAAAAGATATATTCGGGCTCCATTTCTAAATCCCATTAAATCTAGTTTATAAAACTTTTTAATTTTCCCTGTCCCAGTTTTTCATTTTCAATTTCCTTAATTTCTTGACATTTTTGGGGTAGCCTTATTCAGTTTGTTGATATTTTTTTTATTAAATTCCCTTTAGCTTGCATCAAGGATTAAACCCTCGTTAAAGGAAGTGACACTTAAATTAAAGAACCATAGACCCCCGATTTCGAATCTCCAGAGACTCCTATCCCAAAACATTTTGAATGTTTGATGGGGAACAACAATGAACAACAGTTTGAACAGAAATTCCCAACAGGATTTTGCTCATTTTACGCGCAAGATAAATGACTTACCGTCAATTTTTAATTGTATTAATTGTTTAAATCCTGCTTTTTATGAAAATATTTAAGGTAATAGTATATTAAGTAATAAGCATAAAGGAGAGTAATCGAAAAGTGTACAACGAACTAGGAGACAGAAAAGGTATTCTAATAAATAACACAAAACTGGAAATAGTAGAAGAATATATATATTTGGGAAAACTAATACACAGCTCGAGATCTCCACTACCAGAAATCAACCGAAATATTAGCATGGATTACTTATGTAAGAAACTCAATCATATTCAAATCTAGAATCCACTTTATCTAAAGAAGAAAACATTCGATCAATCAGTAACACCAGTCATGACCTATGAATGCCAAACCACTTAAAACGGACATTATAAGGAAACTGCAGGTCGCACAACGCTCGATGGAATGAGCTCTATAAGCTGGGAATAATCAAGAAAGACCGTAAAAGAATAGAGTGGATACAACAAAAGATCCAG
This sequence comes from Sitophilus oryzae, assembly GCF_002938485.1. Lineage (NCBI taxonomy): Eukaryota > Metazoa > Arthropoda > Insecta > Coleoptera > Curculionidae > Sitophilus > Sitophilus oryzae. The sequence goes on along the minus strand of NW_022146345.1, from coordinate 1,119,179 downwards.
GTACTAGATCTCATCAACAGAATCAAATCGCTCAAGTGGCAATGGGTAGAATACCTGGCAAGAAGGACGGACAATAGATGGACCGCACATAATTTGTGTGGTCCATCTGTAATGCATAGTAGGTACCCAGGAGAAATTAAGAGACCTAGAAAGGACCATGATATTTAGCAGGGATAACTTGGGCCCATATAGCCAACAATAGACAACAATGAGCCCAACTACAAAGAGGGGATCTAAATATGTCAGGGAGGCTACACCATAATTGGAAATGGTTGAATAAGCTGATGAATGATGAATGATGATGATCATAAAGGAGAAAGAAAAAAAAATCATACGAACTTTTAATTTTTCTTTCTCTTTTACTCCCTTTCGAAGATTATCGATAAATTAAACACATTTAACTCTAATTACTGAACATGTTTACGCCTAAACTTTCTATTTACCATCACTTTCGGCAGTTAATCAACTTTAACAGCAAAAAATTTATTACCGAGTTGATTTTACTGTCGAACCTACGATTCGTCGCGAGTCTGTTCATTAAACTGACAATTTTTGATCCAATTTCATGCTTTTACCCTACAAAGCTATCGATCGGATTATCTCGAGAACATCCACAAAGACTATATAACTTCGACTATAATCTCCAACGTTCATTAGCAATAACTTTCGTCATTTTACGATGTTGCGTCTTTATTTCGAAATAGTTTGCGATCCTTCGGAAAATACCAGTTTTCGATTTAATTGACTGTCGCAGGGAGTTCGAGAAACGAAACCAAAACATGTTGATATTTCAATTTCGCCTTTTAGTGCTCGATTTAAATTCAGGTTGGCGTTTTTACTGTAAAATTAATTAATTTAGGTCGTTACGATTGTTTTCAGATGTAGATTTCTGTTCTTTTTTTATTTATGGAATTGTTCTCTATTCGCAAAACTGCAAATCAGTATTTCTTATCAAACTTGGAACAACGTTGAAACATTATTTTAAACTTAGATCTAATTATATCTGTCATATACCAATTTTTGGTTTAGATACATTATCAGATACAACTGCTTCTGTTAAAACAATCCCTTTAATATTACAATATTTTAAGTTAACATTTCTCCTTGCCAGAACTACGAACTTTAGCCATATAATGGCCTACTTAGATCTAATTATATCTGTCATATACCAATTTTTGGTTTAGATACATTATCGGATACAATTGCTTCTGTTAAAACAATCCCTTTAATATTACAATATTTTAAGTTAACATTTTTGCTTGACAGAACTACGAACTTTAGCCATATAATGGCCTACTTAGATATAATTATATCTGTCATATACCAATTTTTGGTTTAGATACATTATCGGATACAATTGCTTCTGTTAAAACAATCCCTTTAATATTACAATATTTTAAGTTAACATTTTTGCTTGACAGAACTACGAACTTTAGCCATATAATGGCCTACCGACTTAGCGAATGTCTAAATCGACTCTTACGAGATATCTGATTTCATTTCTCTTTGAATGAGCATTGACTCTTAATAGATTTTACACTCTTAACTTGGAATCGCATGAAGGAGTTTCCCAAACTTCCACCCGTCCAAATATCTGCATCATCTAACATCTCTTAACTTCGGCGGTCGATCAGGAAAATGTGTTCCGATGTAGCTGGACTATTTATAACCTAAACTATTAGAAACTCTCAAATTCTTTCTTGAAATATATTTTTGTTTATCGATAATACTTTTTTATCTAATACATACATACTGCCATTACGCGCTGACGAGTATATGAAACGCATCAGAAGATGGTTAGGCGTTTTCTTTCATGAGCTTTTCTGTTACTGAAAGGTCCGATACGTGATGTTATCTGTCTACCGCACTCCGGACATTCAAATTTTTATCTAATAGCTGAATATGATCGGTACAACGAATAGTTACAAGAATAAAAATGTGTATTACAGTTTATATCAAATAAACTTTTAGTCGCGTGATTAAGCTTGACAGCCACAGCGTTGCCCACTTTTATAAACAGTTATTATTTACATAAACAAAACTCACCTTCTTAACAGCACTTATGAGATATAAAGGGCCATTGCTACCGCTTACCCGTTCAAAATATTCTAATAAAGTTGCGATGACTTTTTTACGACTATTAAGCTATCTTGTACACTTTGCACTAAAAAAGGTTCTAAAAAGACAACAAAAACATTTTTAAGCTTAAAGTATTACAACACTATTTATTTAAATACTAAATACTGCTCAATTAACAAATAAAGGGTATTATAATATTTATAATTGTTTATACCATGTTATTATTACTTATTTTTTACATTTTAATACTAAAATAGCTCTGCATTTCTGCATCCTTAAAAATTCCTAAGATCCTCGTCCAATCTTACATACAAAATGACAGCGATCTTCATTCTCAAGCCGTCCCTGACGTATTTTTTTTTTCGGTCGTATGATATTTTTTACATATTAAAACGAATTATTTAGATAAAAAAAAATTAGTTAGGTTATTATTATTTTTTTTAATTTTTCACTGATTGCCAATTGTCGACTTTCTTTAATTTGGCAAGGTTTTGAAATTAACAATTTCGAATTTATGTTGAGAACGTTAATATAAAATTAAAGTTTCTATCAAAATGATTTTCACAACGCAATATCAAGAATAATAATTAGTAGCATATACTAAACAGTTATTTATATTCAAATAAACCAAATTATGCTATATCGAATTACTTAATAGATTGACTAATAAATCGGTTATTGTGCAAATACCTATTTCATAAATAATAATTACTTCTGAATTATATCAGTTCATAAATAAATTACAATTTTAGATCCGAGTAAAAAAAGTGAATTGTTTAATGAATGAAAGCGAAATTGAGTAAGGCATAATTCAATTAAAAATTCAGTGCAATCTCATCTGTTCACGGTGCATAAAAACTGTTGTTGAAGGCGAGAATTTTATGGTCTAGTTCTTTCGTGAAATAACTCAGCATTATACTACTTGTATCACGTTACAAGAGTGATTTAATTGATAAATTTACTTACGATATTTGAATAGGGTATTCATTAAGTTAGATATTTAAATTAGGCTAAACCAAGTGGTATAATATTTATTAATAATTTAATATAATTTAGAAGAAAGGGCAAGATTAAAGTGGATTTAAAAGAAAAACTATTACTAAAGTGCCATATTTTACTTAACCTAATTAAAATAGTAAGTTAAAAGTAGATTAGAGAATATTAGATTATATTTTTAAGGTGGCCATCGGCCTGTTCCAGTGCATGGCTTTCATAAACCTTCTGGCATTCACAAACCTTCCATAGTCACTTCATCTGCCTTTTTGTTGTCCTTGTAACTTTTGTGCCATGACTAACGTAACATTGCAACGCTTACCCTGTGTATTTAGAGCATTCATACAATTTCACTTTAGTTTAGAATTGACCTCTGTGGAACCGAGTGCCTTTAGAGATGCTTTTGGCTCTCTGTAAAGATGGCAACTGATATATAACAATGCGTTCTTTCCTGCCTCATCAGTTCTTCTACACAATAAGGTATTACCGATCAAGTTACAGATATTTCCGCCTGGAAAATTTTGGCATCCTTGGATAGGCTTCCGGGGAAAGCTATCCCTTATTTCAGCCCTACTATTCCAGCTCCTACACCTTCAGACGTTCTTAAGATATCTCACCAGGTTGGCAAAAGTTGCTTCAGCTTGAATGAGTACACCATTTAAGTTAAAAATAGCTCAAGTGTTTACTAAACCTCTACATAGAAGATGAACTTGAATAATTTTCTTTCTATATAGAGTTTGTATCTTGATAATTTATTCTCTATACTCAGTATTTTTTAATGATAGCTTTATGGAACTGGGTTTAGTTTTTATATTTATTAAGTATATTCTCACATCACTATTTTACTTAACAAACAAAACATGACTCTATATATGTAAACAATAGTATTTGTTATTTCAAAATTATTATTTCAATGTAAGCCCGACATTTCTGTATGCGGGTTTAATTTTGTTAGCAATTAACAGTTTTGCCAATATTTCGGTATAAAATTTAAAATTTTGATTCGCAGTACCTGTAGGGATACACAGTAAAATGTTAAAATAAATTCATTTTTCCATCTGTATATATACCGTTCAGGCATCTGTGACTTGTTTATGGTGACTGATCAATAAAATTTAAACTAGTTTTTTTAGAAATAAAATAATTAGTGTGTTAATAAAAAAGGAATCAACGTTCTTCATAATAATCTAGTATAGTAATTTTCGTATTTCAGATTTGTACTGTCATATTAAAAAAGAGTATAAAATATAAAATTCGTTTCTTTTGAGTGTTTTGGCTGTAAAATTAATGGTTCGTAAAAGTATTATCAAAAAAAAATTGGTACAAAAAATATCCTAGTTAGCGTCTCTCTCAAAAAACAATAAAACTTTTTGACTCGGTCCTAAAGATAACAAACAAATAATCGTTATGGATTGCCGGCCATAAATTTTGTGAAAAAGTGACGGAAAAAGAAGGGAGGAAAAAACAAAATTGTATACAGCAAACTTAGCAAACACTCAGCGTTTTCGCAGATTTCCCTTAAGGTTTCCTACACATTTCTCAAAGATTTTTGCGGCTGATCAAAAAGACTCCGAGGTCGCCGGAAGATTTTTCAGCCGCTGTATCATTTTGTAATAAAAATATGAGAAAACGGAACATTTATGCTGCGAAGCGAAGAAAATTGATAAATATTTACTTAGAATGTAGCATTTTAAATTGGACCACTATCTGAAAATAATATAATTAATGATTAGGTATACTTGATTTGCTTCTTTTTGTTAAAAGAAAGAAGAGAAACTTATTCTATTACTAAGTAATTTACAGAGTTTTTGTGTAGCCTTGAAGTTAACAATGTTGGCAAAATAAAACACTAATTCACGACAATACACCAAAACACTTTACTTTTGCACTGAACGCGTGTTTCGCTAACCATGTCAGCATCATCAGCAGATGATTAAAACTTAACTAATATCTACAAATTCAGCGTTTATATAAGCGCTCAGTAGGCACTGACAAAGCATGGCAAAACTAGCGAAACGACTCAGAACCAACCGAACGTAACAGTTAATTATCGAGACTAGCGCAATAGGGAATAGAAAACTAGATGGAATTGGGTTATTATCTCTGTTCATAATATCTGTACATTTATTAATTAACGCTCTCGTATGCATCTAATTGCCTATGGCTTCGTTCGTCAATCCCATTAATTTAGAGCTTAAAAAGCCTTGTTAGGGTGGCTGCAACGACCTCCCGTAATCCTGCTGTTAAAACAAAACAATTGAATTTTATATATAAAAACCAGCTGTTATGTTTTAACAGAAGGATTACGGGACGTCGTTGCAGCCACCCTTAGTAGACCTACTAAAACTTTAACAGTTTTCCTGTATTTGTTTAGATATTTGTTGGCCACTTACTGTTTTGTGTGCATTCTTATGACTGCTTTTGTAGCGCCGCAGAAGGGTTATGGCCTATGAATAGCATTGATGAACCTTGTTTGACCATTTCATCTGCTTTTTTGTTATCTTCGTGCCTCAAGTTAAGGTAACATTCCTACGCTCACCTAATGTATTTAGAGCACGCACACAATCCTACTCTTCCTTCTATTATCACTTCATGTCCTTCCAATTAGCTTACAAACCGCATTCTTTCAGGATATTCACAATACAAAAAACAATATTTTCTTATTTTCAAAATAGTTTAAGTTTTAAATGACATCCGTAAATCATGGTGCGCCAAGTTTTAACCGACTAACGCCAATGGTTGTCGTGCCAGCGCGTTTTTTCTCCAACTCATAACGAAAGTAATAATGGTGATATATGGTTGTTTTTCTTTTAATACATCTCTAAATTAATACCGCGCTCAGAGGCAGCCTCCAATGGCTTTTATTAAAGAGTAGTAAAAAGTTTTCTAACGTCTGTCCCCGGGGCAAAAGTTCCCCGCTTATTTCCATAAAACTTCTCTCGACTAAACTAAAAACTCCGCCGGAGTCGCCATTATGACAGAACGTCAACTTTCTAACCTCGCTCGTTCCCCGGGGCACTAACTGGGCCTGGGCGATTGAACTCTAATCAGGATAATCTTTATTTTCGTAGTCCCTTTTTGATAACAGCAAAAACTATTTAAGCCAGCTACTTAAAAGACTTTTCTGGATATAAAATTGAATTACGAAAATATAGAAGTTTATAGGAATAAGAATAATTTAAACGAATTTAGTAATACAAATATGAAGATCACTGCTTTAAACATTTTAACCATTTCCTGATATGTTTCTTACTGCAAATTTTTTATATACTTGGTTTTCTTACGACGGACCCGTCGACGGAGTGAGATGAACTCTATAAGATGTCAAGTATTTTTGTTGATTAGAATATTAGAATACATAGAAGAAGTTTGCTGTTTTGTGGAGCAATGACAATCATACGGTTCTGGTGTTCATACTTAATAATTACAGTTTAAAACTGTATCAAAGTATAATACTCTTATTTTTATTTATATTATGTATTAGCATCACCAAGTGTGCTGAGGCATTTTTTTTTCTAATTAATAAATCTACATTATAATACAAGTACAATGTCACCTCATAGTATATTTTTTGGGTATTGCTAATTTTTCGCTCTATGAACTGGTACGCTTTATATTATATAAATTTAATTAAATAAAAAGTTAATAAGTAATATAAAGCCCAATTGCTTTCATTTAAATATTTCCCAGATATAATACTCGTAGATATAAAAGTTAGATACTGTTAATATATAAGTTATACTGCTTTTACAGTCTTAAAATTAGAAGTTTCAAAGGTTTATGAAGCTCTTTACTGAAATGATTTTCTACATCCTATCTGAGGAGTAAATTTTCAAGACAGGAATTAATTTTCTCTTTGAGAAATACCAAAAACGTACCAAGTAGCAATCCTCTTATTTATCATGAAATATAAATATCAAATGTAAAGACCCTTATGCTAATGAACTTTCACGGAGTGGCGATGAATTAGGAACTGGTCTTGTTTTTGGGTAGCCTTTTGTCGATATATTTTCATAGACGAGATTTATACAGAAGGTGGAAAACAGATGGTATAATTATTGGAAAGTATTGGGAAAATATTCATATGTAATTATTTGAAGTCTTAGTTAAATCTCTAACCCACAAAAAAAATTTAAATTGTTATTTTGGTTTGATTTGGTTTGGTAGGATGGCAGTTAGTAAGATCTTTCCAATTAAATGGCAGTTAGCTCTCCAATTAAATGGCAATTAAATGGCATCAGTTGTCACTGTTAAGATCTCCAACAATAGACATGGTCAAGCTTAAACTGACATGATCTTTTTACGCCTAAGAGAGTAGGCATAGAGACAGTCTTGTCTTTCTTGTGATCTAGTTCGATATTTTCTTTATTTTTATACATACATTAACGTCATATTTGCCACCAGAATTTTTCTTTCAGGTGACTTACAGACATTGCAACTATATAAATCGACTATAGAGATATTCGACCTTCATTCGGTCTGCTTACCGTGAGAATCAACAACTGTTACAACGAATTTTTGCACTATGTAGTAGGACCTTGCTTAACTTGTGTAGTCGAGCCTAAATCGAAAGTATGAAACTTCAAAATCGCTTTGTAAGAAAAACTGCTTTTGTAAGTGTCAATTTTCTTTAGTTTTAAACAGTCTCTACACTATCCCCGAAATGTTTTACGAAATATTTCCGGAAATATTTGGTGAAACATTTCGCAAAACATTTCTGGGAATAGTACGATTAATATAAGCCCGTGTTATAAAAATTATTTTTTTCCACGTTTCCTGAAATAGATCGAGACCTACCGTGATTGGTTGTTTGTTTTTTATTGTTAACCGAGATTAACAATAAAAAACAAACAACCAATCACGGCGCGTCTCGATCTATTTTATTTTCTTAACCCGATCCTCTTTTTCGGTAGAATTGAACTTATTCAAATGGCCTCAAACATAATATTATTAGATGTTTTTTAACACACAAATATCAAAAAATAATAAAAAAAAATCACTAAAATATCTGTTTCATCTTACATAGCGTAATACAGTTTGTACAAAATGAACATTACGCTACTTTTCATCGTATTTTACAAAAAGAAAAATATAAACAAAAAACATTGAAAAACGTGTTCACCAAGATAAGAACTACAAAAAAGACCATACAACCACCCCTAATGTAAAATTGCAAAAAATTGAGAAGTGTTCTCTATAGTTTCAGTAATTTCAAACACCATCTCATTTTCATCGTCAGATTCATTGGCAGACATCTCACTCGCCATGTCGTGATCACTTGTGATAACATTTTATCTTGTAACATGGCTCTCAGGTTCTCCATCGTGTTCAGAAAAAATTTCCTCACTTTCATTAAACCATCTCAACATCGTTTCTTCAAAGTTAGGATCTGTGGCTTTAACCACCTTTAATTTCTTAGACATAGTCACTAAATTGATATCATTACACTAACGGCGTTTGATGCGATAATAGATCGAAGTCGACTCAACATCCGATAGGTACCACCACCATAGGCAGCTACTAGACGACGCACGTAGTTTGGCCGACAAATACGAATGTTATTAAACAATTTGTTACCAAACCAAACCAACGCCGGTTAAGTATGAAGATAGGTTAGTATGAAGATACAAGGATTATTCAGAAAAACTTTTTTTAGTTTAGCCTAGATAACAAATAGTAATAAGAAATATTATATGCATTATACATTATAAAGAACGGTGGATCAACAATTTGTATAAAACAAAGGGATTATAAGTATCGTGAACGATAAGCCCCAATTGAATTTCCTACGTCAACTTTAGCCCCAACAAACACCGGATGTGGGTAGAGAGAGCAACAGAAGAAATAATAAACCCACTTCAGGTAGAGACAGCTTTAAACCGTGACTGATATCCCCTAAAAATCCAAACCCCTTACAAGTGCAGCAGGTGAAACAGAAAACCACCGGATACGGACTCTTTTTATATTACAGTGTATAAAAAAACGGTCTTCTTCTTGAGGTTAACGAGGTGGCTTTTCGGCCTTTATTAAGAAAAAGGACGAACAAGAAATAATATTCGACTTCCCTTGTCCCTGCTTTGTTTCCTTTTGATATAATTTAAAGGTCTTGAAATTGGCGGGCATTTACTGGTGTTGTTACTTGAAATTTAGTTGCAATATTGGACATATAATTAGAATGGAATCCTGTCATATCGAAATACGTATAATCTATTTTTTTTTAATTTATATGGATATTTAACAATTAGCAAAATTCAAAAAAGTTTTTTGAAAACAATTTTTTTTGAGTTTATGTATATTTCATACAACAAATAACAGACTTTTGAATATTGAAATTTTGCAAGATTAGATACTTTATATAGGTAGAGTGATTCGCGATGATGGTGGGTTAGGTTTATTAACAATCGGTGGTAGAATTTTTTTGAATATTTGTATTTTTACATAAGGACACCTTCTCTATCTCTCTAAATTATTTTCAGCATTACAGTGTTGCCACTTTATTTGAAAAGAAAACAACGAAACACCCGGAATATTGTTACATTTTTGGAATCTACTTATATTTCTCATTTTTTTATTATACTATCGTATATTTGATTTTAATAGTTTTCGAGATAAAAATGAAAAAATGTGTAGAATTGATTTGATATTGAATAAATATTTTTAAAATAATGAATTTAGCATATTGTAAATTGTAAGTTAAAATTTGAGTTATAGGTTAAGGAAAACCGATAGATTCTATCTATCTAAAGCAATTCGAGGGCGCGATTTTTAAATTTATTGTTGCCAACCATGGACATATTTGGCGCCGTGCTGACTATCTGGAATTTACGTTTCGCGCTGGGGATTCAGGTGGTAGCTCTGCTGTAAAAAATGTCAAGTTGCCACATTTATTTATTCATTCATTCGTTTTGACACTTTAGTTTTGTATTACGAGTTCTTGGGTTAAAAAATAGTGATACTTTAAGCTTAAAATGTTTACTAGCAGACCTTGCAGTCGAACATTGTTCTTTTTAGAACCTCTTTTAGTGCGAAGCTTACCACTTAGTACAAGATAGCTTAATAGCCGTAAAAAACTCATCGCAACTTTAATTGAATATCTTGAACGGGAAAGGGGTAGTAATGGCCCTTTATGTTCCTTAAGTGTGCTGTTTCCTAAAATATTTTGATTAAAAGAAAACACATAAAAGTGGGGAACGCTGTGCCGGTAAAGCGAATCACGTGACTAGAAGTTTATTTGGTATGAGCTGTGTATATTTATTTGCGTTTGTTATAAGATTGCTGAAATCTTTGTTATTTTAACTATTAAGTATTATTTAAAAAATCAAAAGCTATACTATATTAGAACATGATATAGATTTCATGTTCCCGTATCTAAATCTTAAGTTTCTGTAATAGAACGATTTAAATATAATAATAACTTTATTATACTTTTTCTATTTAAGAACCTTTATAAGTATCAGTTACTTTGTTATAAGTATAAGTTTAATTTACATAAAATTCTTGAACCAAAAGTATAATAGAACTATTATTTTTTGAAATACTGAAGAACCTGGAAGTACGAGGACATGCTATATCGATCAAAAGCATCTATTATAACTTATATTGCAAAGTTTCAACAGAGTTATTTAACACCTTTCAAATGTTTTTCATTAGTTTTAGGCAGAAATAAAGAAACAAAAAATTCTGCTATAATACAAATATATCATAAATAGTTAGTGAATACAAAAAAATAACAATTATATACTTAATAACTACACGCAATATTCAAAAACATGCTTTTGAATCCTTCTTGCAGTTAATGACCATATAAATTTAAATAATAATAGGTTTTATTTCCATACAAGCCACAATTCCACATTAATTTTATGTAAATAATTATAAATTAAAAACGAAAATACGATTCCGTTAATGAATAAAAAATAATGCCGACTGTTCGGGAAAACTCTGTGCGTTTTAAATGTGTTATTTTGTCGTTAAAATATATTTAGTAATAAAAATAAATTGTTAATTAAACGCAAACATAATAAAAACGTTCGCAGTTAACAAATAACGTTTTTAATTAAAGATTTACGGGAAACTCGATACCATATTTTTAATTTAATTAATAGGAATTCACCTAGAAAATAAATGTTCCGAATAATACGGTGACAATTCCTGCATATAAATTTTAAACTGTTTAGTTATATAATTGGTTGAAACGGCTTCGTTATTTTTAATAAAATTTTAACAGTCATTGTTATATTTATTATTCCAGATCTGCTAATCACCAACTTTTATAATTGTCATATAGAAAGAGCACCAAATATATATTTGTTAACAATAATTCTACCCCCGTTTATTATTTCTAGATTCTCTCTTTTAAAATGTGGTATGTCTTTGATTGATTCAAGATTTCATAACAAAATAATTAAGAAAAAATAACAATATATTTATATTTAAATGAGATCTATCTATATACCTCTAGGCTCTATGACGCGTTTTCAAGTGAACTGGTCAAGTCACAAAAAGCTCAGTTAATTCAAATTGGCGACAGTGCGTAGGGCTATATTTCAAACTGCGAAAATGTTGACAATAGAATTGATAGAAAATTTATTACGTAAAAAATTAGATGTAAACTATGTTATAGAGGTCTGAAATTTTGCATAGTTCCTTCAGTGAAACCACAGGCACTAACTTATTTCCCTGTAACATCAAACACAATATAACAAAAAGTAGATTATAACATGACGTAAAATATTAATTTTAAATATCCTTTAATAACCTCCTATAAACATAACTTCCTTTAATTAATACTTAACCCGTTAAAACTCCTTTGAAACATGTGTAACTTCCTGTAATTATTCTGTCACACACTTTACATAATATTTACGCCCAATATTTTATCACCTCGATAAAATGTTTCTCTTAAATAATATCCTGTAGTTAAAAAGAAGCCTTCGTCTTTGTACTTTCATCACTTTAAAACGAGCCATTTATAAATCTTCAGCTAACGACATTGAAGTGATCCCACGCGTGAAAGGACCATACGCATTTTCTTGCAAGATATCGTTCGCTTCTCGAGAAAAGGAAAAAACACGGGCGTCACAAATCAATATGTCAATGACAAGAGCCCATTAGAAATATTGGTACAACTTTATCGACACCTACGGGATTGGTAGGCAACAGCGGCATGTGATATTAGAACGGTAAAAAAGGAGATGAAAAAATATTATATGGTCGATTTCTATCCAAATCAGCAAGATATCTTAATTAACTTTATATTATTTATGTTCACTATAAAATATGTTTACACATCCCACTTATGGTGTCCTCTGTTAAAATGTAGATATGCATAAATGTTGAATATGAGAGATCACTAATTTGGTAAATACTAGTGATGGGAAAAACCGATTAATTCCAATAATCGAGTAATCGAGTCTCAAGCGATTGCAATAACCGAGCGATCGCTCGTATTTACAAATACGGTTTTTCGTCCGTCGCTTGTTGTAAGTACTCGATAACGCCAAGCGCCAAGCAGTAAGTTGCGTGCGCAGGGCACATATTCTTTCGGTAATGAATGGCAAGTAGCAAGAGACGAGCGATTCGCTTGATCGCTTGATTTAGTTTATTTCAAAGCGTTGTCGATGTAGGTGGTAAAATTTTGTCCCTCAGATACGCAACGGATTAATATATATACGGCGTCGTATAAATTTACTACTTGCAATGAATGTAGAAAATTTGCTCGGCTTTTTATCGAGTATGTCACATTAAAATCGGATTTCAATTTATTTCATTCTAGGATCGCTTGCGTTCTTCGCTCGTCACTTGCATCGCTCGTTCATAATCGAGCGATATCGGTTATTTCAATAATCGAGTACTCGAGCGAATTTTTATAACCCAACCTAACTCACCAATTTTATTGTGAGTCCGAATACTGAAACAGAAAACTTAATACGAACTAGATATTTATGGGTCTTTATTTTCATATTTAAATTGATACACCTTTTTCAACAACAGAAGAAACAAGAACAGCTTATTAGATTTGAAGGTATTTATATACAGAGTGGTCCGAACTGTATTCCGGAAACTTCGGCAACATATTCTGCAGATAAAAATATGTAAAAAAAGTTCGTATTAATGTATGTCCGAAAATGCTTAGTTTTGGAGATACAGGGTGTAGAAGTTTCATTTTTATTTCGATTTTTTCTGAATAATTTCTTAAGTAACGTCAATATTTGGATGAAAATTGGTGTCTGGAAGTTTTTTGACATGAGAAATTTGATTTAGATGTCAATTTGACTTTTATTTGTAGGGAGCGCCACTTACATGTGTTTTAACTGTTTTGAAGAGTAATAACTTTTCGTCCGTACCTGTATAAAACTACTGAGTCAAAAAATATACATTTCCAGGATTTTTTAAAAATGTCTCTTGATGTAAATCGCTACGAGCAACCGTTCTAAATCTATTTAGAATGGAAATGGTCAATACATGTCATTATTGACTAAAAATAAACATGTTGAGTAGCTAGTTATTAATTTAACTGAAATGATAAATTTGGGAACTTTTTATTTTTCTTCGAAAAAATGATGAGAAAACAATTACTGTTGAACTTTTGGCACAAAAACATTTTAAATTTATGTTTAATTTGTGTCAATCATGACAGGTATTGATAATTTCGATTCTAAGTATCTCGAGAACCGTTACTCGTAGTGATTTTTACCAAGATACTTTTTTTACGTAAAGTTATATTTTTTTACTCGGTAGTTTTATACAGGTAAGGACGAACATTTATTACATTTCAACCCAGTTAAAAAATAGGTAGGTGGCGCCCTCTATAAGTAGGAGCCATAATGTCATCAAAATCAAATTTCTTCTGTCAAAAAAGTCCCAGACAACAATTTTCATCCAAATATTAACGTTACTTCGGAAATTATTTGGAAAAATCGAAATAAAAACGAATCTCCTGCACGGTGTACCTCGAAAACTAAGAATTTTAGGACAAACATTTAAACGAACTTTTTTACTTATTTTTATCTTCAGAATATCCCGCTGAAGTTTCCGGAATACAGTTCGGACCACCCTGTATATTATAACTTTTCCAGCAAGGTTGATGGAGTTTTACTAATGAAATAAAAAAAAAGTAAAATCAAATAAATAGATTATTAATTCTCTAGCAAAACAATGAAATTGGAAAAAAGAGCTGCAATTTGTAACAGGTATTGAATTGGCAGATTCATATGACCCACATGAAACGGGTCTTATTTGACATTATTTTTAGAATATTCTCGATAAGAATTATTATTGATCTATATTTCTCAACCAATTATAAAATTGATGAAATGACAAGAGGCACAAAAATGACAATTTAATATTTCGGAAAAAAAGCGAAGCCAACTGGGTCACCGCTGCCGATGACAGTCGACTTCGAATTTCGCAAATTTCATCTCCGACAGGAAGGATGGGGGTTGGAAATTTCATTAACCGGTTCATTTTTCAATTAAACAATGTCGGACGACAAACAATAATTTCCGAAAATCCGCCCTCATCTCGGGAGATTGTTCTTTATTTGCCCGGATAATTCCGAATCGGTTCTATCCCTCGCAAAAGTTTTGAAGGATCGTCTGTTCTCGAATTATATTTTGACAAACTTTATTAAGCTGCCTTCCAGTTTGCAGAGCTGCGACAAGACTTTTTAACCTCTGCAATGCCCTGATCTCCCGGGCGAATTTTTATGAAATTCTAATGGTTAACCTGATTTAACCCTAAAAAATGGCGCATATCCATATGCCCCCGGGCTAATATGGATAATTATTCCGCCTTTAGGAAGAAATTTATAAATAAAGTAAAATGAGGTATAAAATAAAATTGTCACAGAAGAAGTTTATAGTACTGAACGAAATAGAAAAGAACATAGACTGAACCAAACCAGTCCAATTATATTTTGTTCCGCACCCACAATACCTTTCAGCAAATATTTAATTTAAATTTAGTACTTGATTTAAATATTACCACTACCCCTTTCAGCCACAATCTCAATGTGCACCACTGTAACAGACTAGACTATTTATTATGTCTCCAGCTAAGGAGACTTTAAAAATATTAACAATCTGAATGGATTGGTAATAACGATTGCAATAAGTAAATATTAATTATCTTTGTATGGTACTAACATGGTTAACGAAATATTGGTTAAGTTCTGTAACACAGTATTTACCTTAATATCTTCAAAAACA
Organism: Sitophilus oryzae; assembly: GCF_002938485.1. Taxonomy (NCBI): domain Eukaryota; kingdom Metazoa; phylum Arthropoda; class Insecta; order Coleoptera; family Curculionidae; genus Sitophilus; species Sitophilus oryzae. The sequence continues at coordinate 1,103,898 of NW_022146345.1, read as the reverse complement.
TTTCTTTTCCAGTCCGGCATTAGAGCATATTCTTCTCTAAGGTAACTGTTTTTCCGCAATTAAAATAAGCAGATATTACGTAAATAATGGTAATTGTGCAGTGGCCGTTTATACGTAATGTTTGCCATGGCAAATATAAAAGCCCTGCCGGAATATACCGTATACCATTCATAACAGTTAATTTGCACAGGAATGGTTGTCTGTTTGTTTAACGTTAAACATCATTGCTTTATCGTACACAGAGAGAATGGTGCTTAAAACAAAAACAAGAAACACAACAATGCACCAAACACACAATGTTTTCCAAATTACTCGATAAACGATATTTGAGTTGCTAGAGATGGAATATCAATAAGGCTAAGAGATTGGTTTAAAATTAAACGCAATTTATGTAGAATATATGATTAGTATCCCCAAAAATAGTAATATAATCTAATATTGAAATTCTTTAGACACATATTTCTATTTTATTGAGTTCATGTAGTAAATAATCATTGACTTATAAATTATTCCATCACTAATAAAATGTTTTAAATGGAATGATAACTCTGTCCAACGAGTCAGGGATGATTTCGACAGACGACATCCAAAAGATAATAGTTGAAATACATTTTGTCTATGAATTAAAATGAAAAGCTATAACTATCATGTATCCTCTCTTTGGATATACTTTAATCAAAGTTCTATATTACTTTATTCAAGCAGTACCCTGTTCTCAAAGCTATAAAGGCTCTTAGCTACACACCAATTTTTCAATTTAGTCTGAAACTAAATAAAAGAACTCTGTCTCTCGTCTCGTGATGTAATAAAGCTCGAAACAACTTAATTCCTAACGAAATTAAATTTTTGTAACGACTACTTTCTCTTTATCTCTGTTTTTATAATTGGCAATTAGGATGAAGCTGTCCAGCTATTAAGGTGTTTTTGTGGACCATTGTCGGGTACTCTTCTACAAAGACCGACATTATACAGGAAATAAAATGTCTCGTTTTAAAATTGAGTTAAAAAAAATACTATTATCATAATTTAGTTTTTAAATGTGAGCTTCATAAACCTATTTTATTTCTGTCTACAACATGATAAAATTAAATTACGAATGCAAATTTTAGTTTATTTTTAGAGGCATTCCTACAATATTATGCTCAGTGTATTTTAATGTACAGGGCGTCCCAAATTCGAGCCTCGTCATTGGGATCTCGGAACCTAGAAAAGATACGGGGTCGGTTAAATGCAGGAAAAATTGTGCAATTTAATTCTGACGTAAAAGTCACCTCAAAAGTTTAAAATTTTGTTCTTTTACGACTCTACCTATATAGATATACAATAATAAATTGCACATTCTCGTTGCAACTTACTTCTTTTGTTCTACATGATGGTGTTTTCTGATTTTCAAACCGATACCGTTTTTGAGTGACCATCATCAACTTTCATTTTTTTAAATATGGCTCTAGATTTTTTATTACAAATTTTAAGAACTTCTAAGTCTTCCAAATCAATGATGTATCGCACTGATTATTGATGAATTTCTGGCAAGCTCTTACAAAAAAATTGTTCTCTGTCTCTGTCTAGAAAATGCCATTAATATGAATTGGATGTAAAACAAGAAAATACAGTTTTTACCTTTTTTTGTTTAATTTTCTCATTGATAACATCAACAAAAAAATTATATATTATATAGGTACATATACACTCACCGGCAAAAAAAACCGGCCACTAAAAACTAGTCCCAATTTCACAGTTGGATTTCTCGCGAACCACTCATTAGATTTTGATGATTTTTTTTAAAGATGTAAATGAATTCCTTTTTAACGGATGCTACGTCAGAAATTTTTATTCCGAATTTATTTTGAGCATATACAGGGCACAACAATAAGACGAAGTTTTTTGCTCGAATTTTGTGACACTCTGTAGGGTGCAGCAGCTGTAGTAGCTATTGCTAAATTAAATCACATTGTAGCCTCATCTTTTGTGAGCATTTTGTTTTTTTTTAATCACGACATTATCTCTGTTTGTATTGGAGATACGCTGCTTTAAAACCAACGTCTCGGAAAAATGCTAAAAAAACAGAATGCTCACAAAAATTGAGGCTACAATATGATTTGATTTAGCAATAGCTACTACAGCTGCTGCGCCCTACAGGGTGTTACAAAGTTCGGGCAAAAAACTGCGTCTTATTGTTGTGCCCTGTATATGCTCAAAATAAATTCGGAATAAAAATGTCTGATGTAGCATCCGTTAAGAAGGAATTAATTTACAATTTAAAAAAAAATCATCAAAATCTAATGAGTGGTTCGCGAGAAATCCAACATTGAAATTGGGACTAGTTTTTAGTGGCCGGTTTTTCTTGCCGGTGAGTCTATAATATAATAATATAATATATTATAGGTACTTTCTTCAATAGAACTGGAAAGCTATATTACCTGTTTTTTTTATCATAAATTCTTATACTTGCTATGGCATAAAATGGCCATGATAAAGAATTTTATATATGCTATTCAATGAATGTTTGCTCTTATACAAATATAATACAAAGCTCGAATATCTCTATGTCATTTGGTATAATCTAATAAGAGAAAGAAAATTTATTTTTTCCTGTGTAATTTCAGAAATTGGCGTATTTTTTGTGCGGAGCGAGAAGATGAAAGGACAGGTTCGCATTATATTTATTAACTTGATTACAGCATCCTCTAAGAGGCAAAAATACTTTTGCGTTTGTTTTTTTTCCTTTTAGAGGATTTTCTCTTTCTGTTTCTCCTCGATTAAATTCACGAAAACAGAATCGTATTGCTTATATTTGTAGTTGGACTGTTTCTTTTTTTTAATTAATTTTATTATCAAAACTGTTCAATTATTTATACTTATTATATACTATGGTATATGAAACATCGTGTATATTGTAGTTACTGTCATGTTCCTTAACTTTTTCTACATAGTTTCTATGTTACGTGAAATAACAATACATTTTAGAAAGATCTTTCAAATATAAAATTTTGGTTAAAATATTTAATACAAAAATAGAAAATTAAATATCTAAGTCCACTATAATACTGACCATCATCTGCTGATAATAACCCTGTTAGAAAAGCAATGTATTATATAAATCTTCTAGTGTATTATTTTATAATGATAAAAATAAATGTCTGCTTTCTATAAGCTGAGATTGTGTACATCAGGTGGCTATCGGCTTATTTCGCTGCGTTTTTTACAGATCTACTCTGGTTCTTTTCTGATCTGTAGATTACATTCTCTAGTCCTATCATTTTCAAAAACAAATTGACGCAACTGGGATGTATTGCTCAGAATTCCCTGGACTGCCCGACAAAACAATGAATCTATAATCCAGAACTTGAACACAGGTTTTAAAGATAACAGAAGTAGACTTAAATTAGATTTTTAAAAATTTCTTACTTAACCGTCACTAAATATAATTGTACAGCCTTTTTTTATGTAAAAACGGACTCAACTAAACTATAAGCTATGATCACAAATAAAAGTTAGTTACAGACTAATTACAAAGGTAAAAAATAGTAATAATACTAATAATAGTAAATAATATTGTATACCATTTTATTTATATATTTTAATTTAAACCATGGTCTCTATGCTTACAAAATATGTTTGACATTAATAAAATCTTTAGTATATCATCTGTCGAAGAAAAACTTATGTTTTATTCAAAAATATGTTGTTAGTTTTAATGCCAGCCATATCTCAATACATTTACGATTATCGATAAACCTACTAACATTTTCCGAGTATAAGAGGCTAAACAAACAGTTACTTTAATTAGCACCTATAGCGACATTTTAGCAGTTATTGAACATTTTTATGGACACGCAGATAACTGTAAAACTACTAGTACTGAGTACTACTTACAATTTGCTTTTTATATAAGTACTGAAGTTGTAAATTGTTCAAATTTTATCATTTCTCTAAGAAATGTTATAATGATATATTTTACCTATTTTCATAATTATATTTTCAGATTATATCAGGCAATATTACAAATAAATCAATATTGTAAATAAATCAGTGTTAAAAAAATCATAGGGCCACTGTACACATCTATATTACAAAAACGACTTCTTCAGTCTGAAGAAGGAACATTTTTTACATTCAAGTAATTCAAAGGCTACAATCTGAACAACATCCAAAAACCTGTTTGTTATCTCAAGAACTATTCCGTTTATCTTTTAACTCTTCACTTTTTTCTCAAATTTAGTGCTTCACAGGAAGATTGGATTAGATTTTCTAGAACGGCAATGTTTAATGATTGTAAATTAGCTACTATTACCAATCCTGTAACATTTTCCACACAGTTTATGATCATTAAATAGATCTAATAATGTTTTAACTTCGTTGTTATGCATAAAATCTACAAAAATATTTAAATATAATTTTTGAAAATACTACTTAGTTAATTACTTTAGTTTGGCCAATAATAAAATGCATATTTTGAGATATCATGTCATGTCAGAAAATTACAAAAACCTTTATATATGCAAAGGGTTTGGTCGGGTATCCAAATAAAGTAAAAATAAAAAAAAATAGAATTTGATTTTTTACGTGTCATCGTCATCATTTTCAGCTTATTCAACCATTTCCAATTATGGTGTATTCACCCTTCCATATTTAGATACTCTCTTTGTAGTTGGCGCCATTGTTTTCTATTGCTGGCTATGCGGGCCCAAGTTATCCCTGCTAATTATCTAATAGCATGATCCTATCTCAGGTTCGGTCTTCTTTTAGGTCTCTTAGTTCCTCGTGGATACCATTCTATAATTTTTGTGGTCCATTTGTTGTCCGTCCTTCTTGCCAGGTGCACTACCCATTGCCACTTGAGGGATTCACTCCGTGAATGACATCTATTACCTTGTTGTATCCCCTCTATTCTTTTATGGTCTCTCTTCCACTGAGCGCTGTGTGATTTGCAGTTTCTTTATGATATCTGTATAAGTGTCTAGGTTTCGCATGCATAGGTCATCATTGGTAGTACACATTGGTCAAATATTTTCTTTCTTAGATAAAGCGAAAAATAGTGAGATAAAGTTTCTTCTTTAAATATCACACTATATGCACATAAATTAGAAAGACAAATATGTACTTAGAATTTAGAATTTAGAATGAGTGGGAGGGGGGTTAATCACTTCGACCTTACAGATCCATTGTGTCCCCCTTTCTTGAATCATAACTCATCATACAGTCCCAGGGCTTTGACAAATCCCCCCAAAATCTGGGACGGTTTTATAAAAAATATGTACTTATATAAATTATTCCTTTTGACTTCCTTACCATCATTTTACTCTTGAAAGCAATTTTCTTATTTGAGAGATTAAAATATTATAAAAAGAATAATATACCAGCACTGTGTTATTCCCTAAGAAGCATTTTATTTTCATTAGCATATTCTTTTTACTAAAGCTTTGTCCAATCTAGCATTCAAAGTAAGTCTTGATTACATTTTCTTTAACGACCCTGTTTAATGATTATAAATTAGCTGTTATTACCGATCCTGTGACATTTTTAAAGGGGCTCATGACCGTAAAATCTAATAATGTCTGTGTTTCGGGTTTTTCATCGACGCTTTGTTAATTAAGTTGTAAAGTGGGCTTGGAAAAAATGTGAGAAATATAATTTCCAGCAGTTTTTACACCCATTTTCTATAGAATTCGCACAATATATTGTAAAATTTAAATTTACCTTATTTTAGAAAGAAAAAAGGTAATTTGACTCTGGATTTTCTTCGAATATAGGCAACGTCTTTCAACAAAACTGTAATGTTGCCAGTGCTATTACATCATTATTACATATGTATATTATTGCTTATGTACCATCATTTCCTAAATTTTAGGTCTGGTTGCGACCATGTAATTGAAAAACCGCCAAACGTTTCAAATGCTGTTGTAAAACCCGGATGCTCCGGTATATTTGTACTGAAATCAAATACACTTGTACGCTTCTTGGATCGTATCAACTGTTTTATCCAAAACGAGTTGGAAAACTTCGTAGAATCCAAGTTAGTAGGCTGTCTGCCAACTTACTTTGTCCAAATGTAAAATTATTTATTAAATATAAAAATGGCTTCAAGTGCAAATTCAATGAAATCCGTAAAAAATAGTATATGGATTGATAGCGAGAACATAAGTTGGAGAATGACAAGTTGCGTTTAGAAAAAGTCATTTCTAACTTCAGGTTTGCAGAAAAAGTAAGTCACATGTTTGGATCGATATTATTTATATATAATCTTGTAAGTTTCTGTATTACTAAATTATTACTTCAAGAAGAAAATTAGGCGCTCTAAGTGGCCTTACGCTTAAGGATCCATGTCCGAGTCAAAAATCTCTGCTTTTTTTACCAAAAGTTATTTAAGTTCTTTATGCAATTCAAATTCCTGAATAAGAATACCTGCATCTAGTCCCACATCTTGAAACACCAAATCCGACATGTGACTATTTGTCACATAACACTGGAAACCAACTTGGGCCGAGTATACTTATACCTACAAGTTGCTTGATTCAAGTTGTCGTCCCTTGTACCATGTCAACCGGGCTAATGTGGGATCCGTTATTATTCATAATTCTTCACGGTTCTATTAGAAATCATACAAGTTAAATTATAACAAGAAAAAAATAAAATATTTTGAGAGTTTTGTTTTTTCGTTTCTAGATCTGTAAATTTTGAACTCGTTAACTGATTTATAATCCAATACCAAAAAATAAATTTAAAAGGCTAAGATACAAACTATTCTTTGATATACATTCTCCCTCTATACGCTCTTTTATTACAAAATCGATTCCTGCAGATCAAAGCATTTCTCACATTCGAGAGATTCAGAGACTGCAAAAAAAACACCATATTAAATCCTGTTACTTTTTTCTATTTATCCTTAGAACTATTTCTCTTCACTTTTTTCATCAGTCTTTTATTCAATTATATTCAGTCTAGTGCTTCAGACAGGACTGAATTAAATTGTCTCGAACTCTGTTTAATGGTTATAAATTATGTGTTGTATTGCCCATACTCTGACATTTTTCATGAGTTTTATGAGCGTAAAATCTAATAATGTCTCTGCTCTCATATTTTAATTGTGTTAATCAAATTGTGGAGTGGGTCTGGAAAAAGTGTGTGAAATATAATTAGAAATAACTCTAAAAGTGACTCTAGCAAAAACAGTTTAATCTTTTAATCAGTGGCTGTTCCTCAATAAGTGCACATGGGCATGTCATAAGCCCCAAATTTAATGCCGCTTCTTAAGAAAAAATAATTTAAATTTTATCATTTCTTCATTCGGGTTTATTCGGGCAATAAATGTCAGCTATCAATGCAGCTTAGTGCTAATCTAAGATAAGATCTATATCTGTACCCCAGAAACACACTATGCAAAGTTACATAACGTAGTTTTGAGAAACACGAAAGTTCTTTTATGAAGTTATTTCCTGATTACCCTGTTATTTTTAAACCTATGTTAGTAATATTTGGTATATGAACAACTTATTTTGAACTTAAATGAAATGTAAAACTAGTGTTTTTTAAGGAAATTACCAATACAATTACAAATTACAAATACCAACATATTTTTGAATGACTTAACATAATTTGTATATTAAAAAAGAAAGTGAAGCCATGAGAATTATCAGCGTCATATTGGCTCTTCTGATTTCACGAACTACAAAGCCTGCACGTCTCATTGAGGACACAGCATTCACTAGATTGAGGATTTTATAGCTTAAAATGATTAATTGTTGTGTAGCCTAAAAATATTGAACCACGGGCTGTACGTTAGTTCGACTTAATGCCATTAATGGAAAAAAGCATCGTTATATTCTTTTTCTATTATTATAATCTACGTATTTGTAATCGACTCCTACCAACATAAATTAAGAAATTCGTTATCTATCCCACTTAGGAAAATACAACCTCAGGTGAGATACAAAAAATAAGACGTAAAGTATCTTCAAGCAAGACTTCAGATGTTCGCTTAGAGCCTGGAAAGGAATTATATATAAAGCTAGTTTAAGCAGGGGGAATAGAAAACGAGGATATGTAAGCAAAGGGACTTTGGGACCCAGGGGTATAGGTTTGAAACTCGGTTTGAGGGTGGCAAGTTGAAAGGGGGATGAACAGGGACAAACAAACGAAACTTTGGGCAATTTTGCGACGTCACGGTGTTTTAGTGGATCAGTTTTGCAAAGTATTTTAGAAGCTATGTTACCAAAATAACTTACAATAGTTAGACTATATACAGAAAATATCAAGTAGAAACAAACATTTGTAATTGAATGTTCTATCTCAAAAGATAAAAAAGTTATGGTCTGTTAAAAGTATGGATATAAAAATATCCTCTGAAACTTTCCTTGACATTTCTACGTTGAAAGTCAATAATAACTATTTTTTTAACTTGATATACTAGGACAAATTACACATAATTGACACTTTCAAGACTTAATTTCTATAATTTCTATAACATGGTCTGAGCAAACAAAAACTTTGAAACAAACCAATTTTTACCACGCAACATATCCATCAGGGTAATAATAATAGAGAAAACAGAACCTTGCCACGTTAGTATATATCGAAGAATAACATACTTTGTAGCTTTGAGTACATATATTTTTTTACAATAATTTAATTATGTTCAAAGAGTATAGACCTAAGCACCGAATATTAACTAAAGACTAATTTATTAAACTGCGGTTTAGGTTCTTATCTGATATTGATGTTGATCAATTCACACTCAATTCTCAATATAAGGTGACAAATCACGTAGAATGATAATAAATAATTAAAAAAAAATATATTAAAAATTGATACATTAATAATTATAAATTAACAACTCATAATTAATGTATCCATTCATTAACTAATAACTGTTAATTAACAACCAATGAATTAATTTATGTACATTCAAAAAAATATGCAGAAATATTTGTTTCTCTTGGAGCTTAATGAGCAACTTAGCTCACCAATGTTCGAAACTAAACGAGTTTATAAAATAAACATTTTTAACACATAACCTAACTGCTTTATAAACAACACCCTATATTACTGGGTCAAAATTAATTAATTAATTAAATATATATTTAACATTACATTATAAATATTCAACGGCCGTATATTTAATTTTACCCATGTTTATATACAAGGATTTTACGTAGGTTTCATATATTTAAATTATTCCTCCGCCAATTTGTCAAGAACAAAAACCGCAGGCCGTGCTTTTATTAAATTTTTTCCATACTTTTTTCGAGCTCGACCATTTTGCACCCTTTCTATTCTAATTATACTGTCAACTTTTTATTTCACACCCGTTGGAAATGTAATCAAGAAAAAGTAGTAAAATTTACAATGGTCATAAAAAGGGTCTAGAAAAGGTGAGGTATGAAATATTGGAACGGTTGTAAATAAAAGAAAAAAAGTGTACCAGTAAAACAGACGTTTAGGGTTGAAAAAAGAGGGATATTTTTTAGTCCCGCGATATTGAGGAGGGTGCGTTAATTGATTTTGGACATTCCAACGCTAATTCCGTAATTTATTCTGGGCACAAGGGAGTGAAAAATTTCGAATTTTATCATCACGAAGTGGATTTATAAAATTTTGCTCTGTTGAGTAATTTAATAACTAAAATTGTGTGACCACTTGAAACCAACCTAGAATGGATATTTTGCTTGTAACAACCAAAGAAACAATACCATCATTTTCTAATATGCTAAAGATATTTCTCAAACTCCAAAGTTGCTGTGAACAGTTTTAGAGGAAATTGGGTCTCCTTATCTGATTCGTGCGATTGTGGGAAATTTTTACATTCGTTGTAGCTGTTTAAAAATTCTGATAATTATATTTATATTATGTTATATCGTAAAACACGCTTTACAGTAATAAGTCTGTTAAATTTCTTTTACCAAAGTAGGCCTGGAAACTTTACCAGACTAGGCCTATGAAGAGGAACTTTTTTACTTATTTTACTGCAAAACAAATAGAATGTAAAATGAATGGGAGGGGGCTTTATCACCGCAAACTTACAGAGTTATTGTGCCCCCTTTCTTGAGTTAGAACTCATTATTCAGTTTCAGGACCCTGAGAAAAGCCAGTATCTGAGACGGTTTTACAGAGGGTAGTTCTGTCCGATATCAGTCGTACCAAATGTTTATGGCACAAATGTTTGTTCGCTTTCACGTTGTTTATGCCACAAAACGATTCGTTATGGCACAAATGTTTGTTCGTCTCGGCGCACTCAGTGATGAGGTGTTTTGGTATTTCCCCACTTTCCTCATAGAGTCTGCATTCGCTGTTTTTTCTTAGCTTCTATCTACTGAGGTCTTCATTGAGGAGAGAGTGTCCTGTTAAAAAAACCGTGACAATCCGAAGATTGTTCTTACTTCACACCAGTTGGGAACACAAAACAGGAAATCCTTGATTTATCTGGGTCGTAAGTACTTAGAAACTTCTTCGAGTCTTAGAGCGTTGTAGGACTCCCAGTCCATTTACGGATGGAGTATCCCAAGTTCTTGAGTTCCGCTTTTAGTTAGTTTCCACTTGGAAAGCAGAACGGTTCTGCTCCAGCTAGTGGAGTGTTCGCTCCTTTTCTAGCTAGATTTCTGCTTTCTCATTACCTTCTATCTCATGGTGGTGGCACCCAGAGTAGGAGGACTTTGTTTTCTTTGTAGAATTTGTTCAGCTTTCTAGGTATTCTTTGACCAACTTCAAATAATTCATTGATATTGAGTTGATCGGTTTGAACGCTGCTTGACTATTAAATTAGATGATTATTTCTTGTTCCCGATAGTTCTTAAAACAAATAGCAATAAATTATTGTAATGACTTGAATGTTTTATCCAAATAGTATGAAATAAAACACTCTACGCCCATTCATCTGCACTTAACTTTTACAGTAATCGGTTCGAAATTCTGGTATATCACTTCATTGCCCGACTTATAACGTTAATATCTATTTTTTTCAAATAATTGTCTGAAACCTCCATTTCACGGCTATCTTAATCAATTTATCTTGTACAGTTTCGATATCAACTCAATAATATAATTGCTTTTAACTTGACTATTTTGCCATCTTAGACGAGCTTTTTATATAAGGTGTCATTGAAAAGTATACACTTTTCATGAATTCCCATTAAAACATTCTACATACTAAGATATATCTTATTGCGCTGTGCACACTTTATAGTACATTAAAAAATTTGAGAAAACGTTTTATATCTAAAAAAACTTAGTCTCAACTCAGCTTTTCCTTTGTCCTAGACATGCTTAGGTAATAAAATAAATTCGTAGCGCAGAACGTGACGATATAACTATTTGTCGATATCAGCAAATTTTATTGAACAGCGAAAGAGTAAGACTTCCGAAGAAGTTTTACAGTCCGGATACTTTAAATTCAGGATTGTGCCTGCCCTTAATATTACTTTCTTCCACGCCATAAACAGAGCAAAGTCTACCGAGTTTCTTGCTTGTAGTTAACTTTATCCTGTTTAAATTACGCTTATCCTCCGGAGAAGGTATATAAAATTCCTCGGAAAATTTACCCAGATAAGAGAATTTTAACGGTAAACTTTTAAATTAGTTTGTTTTGAAAAATATGTTTTTGTTCCTCCTCTTCCAGTCTGGCTCTAAATCGTGTTTCTGTTATTTTTTCTATTTTGTTATCCGATCTAGACTGTCAAGAAAAATGGCCAGTAAAGTGAGAGATTTTCAAAATCAAACACAACAGCTTCTTATACCTGTTCTTGTATTACTTTTAATACTGTTTACAGTTACAGTTAACAGGCTAGGTATAAATTAGAGCAAGTATTAAGTTGTCCTAAAAACAAATCGCCTCTACTAGAAAGGTCCAGTATTTATTATTATTATCATGGATACCATAGATGTTCCTAGTATTACTACATAAGATTTTGAGGAGACTAGAGTAAACTAGTATAGTAGTTTAGAAGTTCAATTATAACTAGATTTAAAGAGCACATGTCTCGATTGAACATTGTAGAGCAGATAAAGCTTGTGTTGAAGAACATATTTTCATACAGATCTTAAATTACCCAATTTCTTCTAGTTGTCTAACTCGGATCCAGTGTTCGAAGTAAAGTGTTACTGTAAAATAGGTAGTGTCTTATTTTGCTATGTGGCGCTAAAGGTTTCACCTTCAACTGTATATCTACTCCTTTAATTAAGCATTAAACTGTATACAATTTGTATAATATGAAGCATTACGTAAGCTTATTAAATTGCATAAATCAAAATTTAATTAGCAAAATAATATTACGTAAGCGATCAGGAAAAAGGGAACTAAAAATTCTTATTAAAAAAGCCAGATAGAGTTCTAAATCATACCTTTAATACGATAACCCATAAAACTTTTAAATATCGGAAAAATATAACTGATTTTATGATGCTCTAAATTTTTACCGCTGTCTATTACCGATATCATTGGTCAAAAGCACTTTCAATAGTCTTTTCTTATTTGAAGTAGCTTTAAGAGATATAGTTCGTCTTTACCAGTTCTTCTATTATCTACCCACAAAATGCACTGATTTTATCTACACATTGTAATATACTGAACAGTTTTTATAAATTATTGTTCAAAGAGGTGAAAGTTTTGTTTGTAGTAGTAGTTCTTTTATGATGAGATAACAATTTTAAGAGAGTGATTTTTTCATTATTTTCCTTATTTGCTAATAACTAATAATGTAGCTTTTTGTAGTGATTATTCTCCTTTATTAGTAAAAACGCTTTGGTATAAGCTTACTATTTCGAAAGAATTTGTTATAGTCCTTTTACTTTGGCAACAATAATTGTAAGAGATTGGTATTCTATCTAGGTAACAGTTTTTTAAATATATTTTGTGTTAACTATATCACATCATAGAAGTATTTCTTATCCAGTATAATTTTATTTCCCTTATTTGCTCGTAACTAACAATACAGCTATGTATAATGATTATACTCCTTCAAAGCCAATCTTAAGCACGTGTCTAACACTAGTTATATATTACAGCAACTAGGTATTAGATCGGTATAGATATAATAGTCTAAGAGCTGGCTACATAAAAAACCTTATCATCGTTACATGGCTAATTTTTCTTTATTAATGGCAACACAAAACGATACTCGTTTTGTTACCATTAATAAATATGACATTCCATCAATCGGCATGCATGTATGCCTTAATTTGTTTTAAAAATTATGGCCTTTGGAAAACATTTCATGCCTCATTCGTGTTGTCTGTTGGCATTTTAGCCACGAGAAAAATGTCTGCCAACAATTTTTCACGTTTCTTAATAATAAATAAAAGCTATTTGGTAATTATAACTCGTGTACCTTATAATATTTTTAGTATCAAAATTTCACCCTTTCAATTGGCCGCCCCAGCTTTAAGCCACGGGATCGCGCTGGCAGACATGACTTTTTCATAATGGCAACACAAAAGGATACTTCACAAAAAAAAATGGCCATGTAAATGATGATAAGGTTTTTTATGTAGCCAGCTCTCCGTCTATAACTACTACATATTTATGACATATCTTGTCACGATTTTAATTAGAAATAAGGTGGACAGACTCAAGGGCATCACTAACTGGGGGGAGGATTACAGGGAGGTGCAGATACCTTCTTTAGAGATTCAAAAAATGCTTCAAAGGCCAGCTCTTCGAAAAATTAAAAAAAAAATCCGGAATATTTTGATTTACTTAATTTATATTACATGTTTATTCCATTTTTTAAGAGATACAATATTTTTTGTTTATACATTTTATTTTTCATACCTCCAAGTTATACTATCTTCGCCCTTCATCGGCTGGTGATACTCTAGAAGAGACTAGACGATAAATTACAACTACATTCAAAGAAAACCATGCATTTCTCAAAAAAATCATAAAAATAATGCTATTGACAATTTAAATTAATGCTTTCGTTTCCAGACAGTTAGGAATTTATGAGAATTTCAAGATCAATATAAATCAAATCAATATAAATATCATTATAAAGACAATATGAACAGAGTTCTATGTTCCTATTCTTATTGCTTCAGTAATGTGTTATTTCGCCCAATTAGTTTGGTTAAAAACGTCGATTTTGTTACGGTTGGTAACAAACGGATGCTCAATTTGACAGTTATAATGTAGATTTAATCATTTGATGATGATATTAACATGGTTAACCAATCCATATTAATATCATCATCAGAATTCCCAAAGTTTAAAATAAATGATTTCTTAAATGGCTCAAAACGATATTTAAGTGTTCTTTTTCGTTGTACTTGCTGAAAATTATTGTACGACGAAGAAAACCTTTGTTATGAACTTGGAATTTGCGGGAAATCTAATTTTTTCATCAATAAACCCGCTACAAAATTATAGATGTTGCAGTCGGTATAATACACTTAATGCTGTTAATATTCTTGTATATCATTAACTCAATATTTAGTGGTAAATGTAAATCACGAGTCACCACTGTCTGAAATCTGAAATCCTTCATACAGCTTTACCGACTGAAGTAAAAAAAAATCGTATAATGCAAACCCTTTGAGAACCGAAAACTTTTGAAGTGCCGTGGCCGTCGACACTGCAGAGAAAAAACAAACTACGAAGCTCAACAATGTCTCATATTTGCACTTTAATCTCCGGCCATTCCCTGGAGAAGGTTGAAGTATCCGAGCGAAACCTCAGCCGCTCTTTGTGCTGAGAAAGAACTGACGGGGTTGGTGGAAACGGTTCCATTCCCCCGCCCCTCATCGTTTTTATCCCCGTCCGACGGAAATTAAAAGGGGAACGTTAAAAGTCCCCATAAATTGTTTAGTTGCAATTAAACTCTTCTTTTATAGGCTGTTTCCATTAATGAGAGGAGTTAAGTGGCGCCACGATTTCTGCTCTATAACGATCCCTTTTAGAAGAATTTGTTGGCTCTGCTATATTTTTATTTATATTCCTGTAGGGTATGTTTTGTTACATTCGTTCTTCGACTTTATTCAGATTGGATTTTTAATGGAGTTTGAGTTTCTTAATTAAAATCCAATGTTCAATCTAAAACTATAACTACGTTATTACATGTTTTTAATTTTTTACTATGAAGTTGTAATCACAAAAGTGTTTGAAGATTGAAAATATTAATAAAAATATTTCGCAAAATACCCAAAAATTACTTGTTTAGCTTCCACTAAATAACAGATTATGTTAACAAATTTCATTTTATTTAATAACAGTATCAAAATTAAATTTTTAAAATATATTAGTTACAAGCATAATGTGGTGTTGAAACTACTCACTTTTTAAATTTTTGGAAGTCACATTATCTACCTTTACTTCTTTCTTCCATTTACCTCACCCATTTACTTCACTCACTCGTCTTCTCTCATTACTTTAGCTTCTGCTCTTTCTACAGCTTCTTTAATATCTGATAGGGTACCAACGTTAAAAAAGTTTTTAGTATCTTTGTTGAACAAATTCTATGAAACGAACGATAAGATCCAAATTGGCAAAATTTATTTATGTTTCTTTAGTTTTGAAGGTTAGCAGGATAATATCGAAAAGTCAAAATAAAACATTAAGCTTCATTGAGAACCTCGCAATTAGTTGAATAAATTAGTGGTTTCAACTACACTTTATACTTTTTAGTTTACGATCATTCACAGTATCTAAAAAATACAATTAAAATTAATAGAATATCCTAGCAACACGGTAATCGCTCGCGGTAATCAGTTGTATCCATAGAGAAAGCCTAATATTTAGCTTATAAACTTTTGATTTCTAGCCACATTTTCTATTGACGGATGATAATCAAAGGCGAAAATGACACCACTCGCAAATTTTGAAGTATAATTAGTGGAAAAGTTAAAAGTTTGGTAACTTTTTCCACTAATTTCCACGAATCTTGACGTTCTGAATGCTTACATTCAAATTAGAGGAACAAACTTCTACGCTAATTGAACCACTAATTTATGCCATTAATTGTAACTAATTAAATAATTAACCCCGAACTGTAATATTCTTAGGAAATTTAAGATATGAATTTTTGTTCTAGAACTTTCTGTTACTGGTTTGCTCTTTTTCTATTTCTATTGGCTATTGCAGCCCACAATAAAGAACCTATTTGAGTTACGTCGAATTGCAATAAAAACTTTTGTTTGATAATTAGTTTAGTTTTTGATAGATAGTTTTCTGTTGAAGTTTGAAAAATTCAATTTTCTTACAAAATCACAGCTTTTAAGCACTTAAGTGCTGGTACACGTTGAAAGTATATAAATTTTAGTCAAAAACAAACATATTTTCGCCATTATATACATATATTATGTGCATGGAAAAATATATACAGGGTGAGTCTTAAAAAAGTTCAAATATTTTTAGGGGTAGTATATTTCGACCCCAGAGATACAATTATGAGAAGTGATGAGATTTCACTTCAATTTTCAAAGTAAAATTACTCGGTTATTTTGGAATTATTTGTAAAACGGTAAATAGAAAACATGTTTCTTTTATCGAGATCTAAAAGCCCTGAAAATATTGGTACTTCTTTAAGTTCACCCTGTATAAACATGAAAGTTGGCGATTTTCGCCAAGATATCGATTTTGATGACATTATTGATATTAACTAATTGGAAGGTGTAAAATATGGAATAACGGACTTCCGGAAGAAATTCCGGAACCGTATAACCTTTATATCTTTAAGCTGTTTATGAAACTGAATTAATTTATAATATTCCCAAGAAAAACTAAAGCGCCTATACATTAGTAGAAAGCAAGTTCCGCCACGTCGCGAATAACTCCACAAATATTTGCATGCGGCAGAGCTGAGCGTGGCAAGCGAACGGAACGCCACCAAGCGGCACAGAATGTTATTCCCGTTAAATATTTTACGGTGCCGGTTTAATTTAAAGAAGTGGCTTGTTGCAGTTGCTAAGTAAATATGCGGTAGTAATTTTGCATGTTACTACCGTTTCCGACTCCGAACTCGTCGAGCAAACGAAATAAATTTGGTCCGATGTTTTAATTTGTGGACGTAGCACAGTGGACTTAGATACCAGATTATTAGAGATTAAACATTTTTTGTTATTTTTTACTCTCTTACTTTTTGCCTCCATACAAGACTGCAATGTTTTAAAGCTTATTATGCTTAGATTTTACCATCATACTATTGCTCTTCACAAAGTCTCGAAGTTGCCTTGTTGTTTCCATTTCCTTGCTTTACTATGAAATAAATTTATTGTTTAGCTCAAAAATTTAACAATATATTCATAAGATCGGAATTCAAAATGCAAAATTTTGAATTCCATATCTATAGATAGTAACAACAGATAAATTATTATTGTTTGAAAATTGTTTTCAAATTAGTATCCCTTTTCATTGATTAGACTGAGCAGGTTTATGTAAATTGAATACTTTTATAACATTTATGCTGTAAGATTTGAAAATCTCTGAACTCTTTAACCACAAATAATGAGTCTGCATCTCACTCTTTCGATGTCAGAAGATGTCACATGTCAGAATAATTTTCTGATTTTTTTTTTAATTTTTTACCAGAACTGAGGTTAACAAAGAAAAAAAAAATATACACGGTTCCGATATCAACTACTATTTTTCTGTATTAGCGTTAATATACAAATTCATTATATTTTTAATTTTCTTTTAGAACAAGATTTTTTATTCTGTACGATTTTGCACTAAATTATTCCCTATTTTATTACCCGTTCATATTCATCATCATCATTCTCAGCTTATTCAACCATTTCCAATTATGGTGTAGCCCCCCTCATATATTTGAATACTCTCTTTGTGGTTGGGTCCATTGTTGTCTATTGTTGATCATGAAATGATCATCCCAAGTTATTCCTGCTAATTTCCTAATATTAGCCAATTCAGTCCAATCTCTATAGTCTAATATTATGGACGTTTGGTCTTCCTTCAGGTGTCTTAGTTCCTTGTGGGTACCATGCTGTCATTTGTGTGGCCCATCTTTTGTCCGTCAGGTTGTCCATCTTTTGTGCCAGATGTCCTACTTGTTGCCACTTGAGGAATTTGATTCTGTGGATGACACCTGGATCTTTTGTCGTATCCACTCTGTCCTTTTACTGTCTTTCTTGGTTATTCCCAGCATATTTTGTTCCATTGCGCGTTGTGTGACCTGCAGTTTCCTTATAATGTCCGTTTTAAGTGTCCAGGTTTCTCATGCATAGGTCATGACTGGTAGTACATACAGTTCGAATGTTTTATTCTTTAGAAAAAGTAGCATTCTAGATTTGAATATAATTGAGTTTCTTCCATAAGTACTCCATGCTAACTTAATTCTTCGGTTAATTTCTGGTAGTAGAGATCCCGAGCTGTGTATTAGTTGTCCCAAATATATGTTTTCTTCTGCAATTTCCATTTTTGTGTTATCTGTTAAAATTAATTTTCTGTCTACTAGTTCGGCGTACATAACTTTAACTTTTGCTAAATTCATTTTGAGACCTACTTTATTTCTGGGTGTATTTAGTTCGTTAATTTTTGTTTGCAGTTTCCAGAACTATACGCAATTAGGACTATGTTATCAGTAAATCTTAGATAGTTAAGATGCTCTGTCTATTTCTAATCCTTTGTTGGTCCAGTCTAGTTGACGGAAGATTTCTTCTAGTGTTGCTGTAAACAGATTTGAGGATATCGCGTCTCCCTGCCGTACTCCTTTTTTTTTGGCTTATTGGTCTATAGTTTCTGATTCTTGCTCCTTTACTGCCTCTCTTATGAATTAGAATTATGTTGGCGCTATTCCAGTCTTCCGGTATATTTTTCCCCTTAGACAGCTGGTGTATAGCTGGTATATATTTGCTAGGATTTTCCAATTTCTTTTCAGAAACCCGTTCATATTATTACGAGAAAAATATTGTATTACTTTTTTTTTAAATATAGGGTTAATATGAATATGAAAAGAGCTACGTATAATAATACTAATAAATAATATCCATCGTATAGTAGAGAAATAAACACCTGCTAAACAAGGCACTTTCTTTTAAGAGCATTTGCTTGTCATGTTCGATTTTAACTATATTCAAAATAATTCTGATAAAGGCATATGATCAATCATTCTCAATTTTCTCAGCTTTGAAGGATATTTTGATCTTATTTATTAAATGATGAAATACATGATGGGGTAGCTTTAAAAATTATGTCGATGGATGTTTGAAAGTTTCACAAATTATTTATTTCCATAGTAAATATATTATTTGCATTACTAAAATATTACTTATAGCTTGTTTAGGTCAAAACCTGCTTTCATTTCTGTCAAGCTGGTATGTTTACAATTGTTTTTTCAGTACCTAAACACTTCTAGATTAATACTGAAACGCTAATCTGATAAATTCACATGATTTGTATAAAGTAATAAAATTGATGACCTAGTAGTTAATAGCACAGGAATCAATTTACTGTAATTAGAAAGTCGGTCAATAAGTTTTTGCACTTTGGTAAAATATTAATCGAATGAACCTAAATTATGTATATAATTAAATTCATAGCCCCATCCTACTTCCATACATATCTTAGTTAGTATAAATTAGTAAGCTGAAAAATTATTATAATGGTTGCAAATACGTTGTTAGAATAAAGTTTAAGTAAGTCCTTCCTGTAACATAAAGTAGAACCAAAATATAAACTAAACAATTTCTTTTAATACCCTTTCTCATTTTATTCAAAATTATTTAATTAAAATTTTATATTCCAAATTACTTCAAAATCAACAACTTCATATTCCAGAAGGTATTTATATCGTTAAAGTCGTTTTAAAAGCGCAGACAAAGAAAATGTATATAGTCTGGATTATTAAGTCAATTTTACTCTCCGACATATTTGTCTTCCGCGAATTTAATTAAAATTAGAGGGAACACTGCTAACGGCCGACAATAAATCATTCGAAACATCGCCAACATTTTAAAAGATACACAAAGGAAAGATTAAAATATAAAGAACAGTCTGGAAATAGACAAATTAAGAACTCGAATTGTATTTTCAAATGAACAAATTAAACAGTTAATTTAAAAAGTATTTTATAGGGAAAAATTGAGTGGAATTCAGGCTCAAACAAAAAGTCAAAATCGATAAAATCGATCAGAAAATAGAGGACAACAACGTTGTTCTTATTTGTCAATGTCATATTGTACGTATTTATTTTTCTTTTTATTCTTGGGTCGATGCCGTATGATTAAAAAGTTTTATGATCAAGTGGGCTCGATAAAATGAATGTCTGGTGTATTTTTAAAGAAATGATAATACGCATCACATCAAGTTCATGTCTCCAGTGCTCGTATCTCGAGAAGAAGACACAATTTTCTAAATTAACAGCTATTAAGACGTTTGTCCTTGATTTATAGGACGTCAACAGTTTTACAAATATGATGTTTTTATTAAGTCTTTGTTATAGTGATATATACTTATAGAAATAAACAAACAAAAAAATTAGGAATTATTCTACTATATGTACATATTTATATTCACACAAAATTAATATAACATCAAAAGGATTTAATATAACATTAGAGAAAAAAATATATGCGAGTTATTAGATCTGTCAGGTCCCATTAAATTCGTCAAATTTCAAAACAAAATATCAAGATCCGGATTTTTTAACCTGTTCCTAATATCCTTTTTCTTTTCATTGATGCGAAAAACAAGAAAATATATTTAAATCGTTTCACGGAGATTCGAAACCTCGGATTTTTGAAAGGACTTTAAGAGAATCAGATATATTCTGGAAAAACGTCGAAAATATATGAAAATACCTTTCGAAAATCCACTTTTATTCAAGTGTCTCTTCGATTTTTTCATACGGAATAAGAAGTAATGGAAAAAGAATAAGGCATATTAAATATATTTGGAATTTATTTATTTGATGATAAATCTAAAACGAAATTTTATATTTTTCTACATGACTGATCTTAAGTAGCAGCCATAAGTCATCACTTTGCGAAATAAAATTCATTGACTCAAGATCATATTATTTTTGAAATTTTAATTTGTTATTTTGTAAATATTGTTTCTCTTGTTATGTTATCATTAATTTAGATTTCTTTTTAACATTTCTTTAATATAATCATAAAAAGCTTAAAGAAATTAATAAATTTTAAATTAATTAACGTTCCGGTTTATTTTTGATTGATGCCTTCTAACGGACAAATGAAGCACTTTTGTGTAAAGGTAAATTATGTGCAATTAACTTATTTTATTCGAAACGGATTAACGGTTCTTAAAATATCTGAAAAATGGGGTTTATTTTTAAAGTTTGATGCCCTCTAGCAGACAAACGAAGCACTTTTATATAGAGGTAAATTGTGTCCAATGAACTTATTTTGAATCCAAAAATACGCAGTAGTTCTATGTCCACGGAATATTGGGACACCCTGTATATAAAACTAGCCACATTTAAATCATTTTATACCGGCTAAATTAAAAAGCATGAACTAAATTTTATTTCTTGCAACGACAGAGAACGTTAACAAATAAAGACTTCGTAGAAAATAGTGTACTTCAAGATGCAAATTTAGTCTGGCTCGATAAATTCCGAGAAAAAGAAAAACTCGACGGTGCAATGGAAAACAAAAAGCGTATTCCTCGGAAAACACACCTGTAAACCTTTCGCAGCAGTCGCGAATAACTGTTTGCCTTAGAATGTTTATCCCACTCGAGAAACTATTTAAGTCGCTTCTAATTAGGCTTTGTCTTTGCGTACGTACGCTTTTCTTTAACGAGCGTTGAAACGCCTTAATGTCGTTTAAATGTTTTCGCTCATGAGGTAGGAGGAAGAAAGGATGTTGGGTTTAGAGGTAAGCTCCCGACCCTTGCTAAAGGAGGTGGAAGCTTGAGTGCCACTAGCGCAGGACGGTCCCGCGCAAGTGTCAGCCACCTCTCCTGTAGTTTTCTTTGGGGGGTTTGACTCCTTGGAACTTTCATTGTTCCTGTTCCCAGTGTCGCTAGGGGGTTTCCCCACAGCTTCTCCGGTGGTGTTTTTACTGTTATTTCTGGATCTCATAGTGTTCCCACGAGTCGCTAGGGATAGTCAGTCCACTTCTACAGAGCTCCGCATGTAGAAGTAAGGGGTAAATACAATGGGGTGCCCCCTGATGCCCCAAGGTTGAGACCAGTAATGGCTAGTCCTCTATCTGGACCGAGCCAAAGTGCTAGAGGAGATTCTGCCAGCACCTGACAAGGAGCTTCCCCACCAACGACAAGGTCTTGCATCTCCTAGGGGAAGAAATTGCAGTAACAATTTTAAGGCTTCATTTCTCCAAGGGTATCAAAGTTTTTAATAGGTACTAAATATTTACTGAAGTTTGTTTATTGATCAGATATTGTGAGCAAAAACAAAATATTACCTACCTTATAGAGAATGTCCAAAATTTTATATTAAATAATTACTAGCTTTAAACGGCAATAACTTGTTTAATTTGAATAAAACACCCTGTATATAATAATGTGTTAATTATCTATAACCCTGTTCATTGTCTATTAAATTGTTTTATCCGATTTTTACCTATCTTTTTAAATTATTAATATCATAATATATACAGGGTGGTCCGAATTGTATTCCGGAAACTTCTGCAACATATTCTGCAGATAAAAATAGGTAAAAAAGTTCGTATAAATGTATGCCATAAAATGATTTGTTTCGGAGATGCAGGGTGTAGAAGTTTCATTTTTATTTCGATTTTTTCCAAATAATTTCTGAAGTGGCGTCAATATTTTAATGAAAATTGGTGTCTGGGAGTTTTTTGACATGAGAAATTTGATTTTGATGTCAATAGGACTCCTATTTGTAGGGGGCGCCACCTACATGTGTGTTAATTGTTTTGAAAAGTAATAACTTTTCGTCCATACCTGTATAAAACTACTGAGTAAAAAAATATACATTTCCGTGATTTTTTACGTAAAAAATGTCTCTTCGTGAAAATCTCTACAAACAACAGTTCTCAAGATATTTAGAATGGAAATAGTCAATACATGTCATTATTGACAAAAAATGAACGTATTGAGTTATTTGACTGAAATGATAAATTTGGGAACTTTTTATTTTTTTAAATGAATCATAAATTTTTCTTCGAAAAAATGATGATAAAATAGTTTCTGTTAAACTTTTAGCACAAAAAGATTTCAAATTTATGATTTCAGTCTAATAACTACTTAGTCAACCTGTATAATTTATGTCAATGATGGCAGTATTGATAATTTCGATTCCAAATAACTCGAGAACCATTACTCGTAGCGATTTTTACCAAGAAACATTTTATAAATAAAAAACATCGTAATTGTATATTTATTTACCCAGTAGTCACAGGTACGGACGAAAAGTTATTACTTTTCAAACCAGTTAAAAAATATGCAGGTGGCGCCCTCTACAAGTAAGAGTCATATTGACATCAAAATCAAATTTCTCATGTAAAAAAACTCCCAGACACCAATTTTCATCCAAATATTGACGTTAATTCAGAAATTATTTGGAAAAACTCGAAATAAAAGTGAAACTTTTACACCCTGTATCTCCGAAACTAACCATTTTAGGTGATACATTTATACGAACTTTTTCACTTATTTTTATCTGAAGAATATGCTCCCGAAGTTTCCGGAATACAATTCGGACCACCCTGTATATCGTTTAACCTTATCTATTGAAGGTAGGAAAAAACTTAAGTGTAGTAGCTGGAAGGTTTTACCTCAACTGCCAGACAGTGAAATAAAAATAAACAAAATACAGTCAGAAAGCTAAGACAAATTTATGACCACATTCTAATAGATTTTTTCAATTTGTCGATATTTGCGTGTACCTACTGTTTTTGAATTAATTTATTTTAATCAATATATTTTATTTTTCAATTTAACTTATTAAATTTTTTCTAGACATTTTTTCAGTGCCTGCATATGCTTTTCAGAAATATTTCGTAGTATAAAATGTAAAATTATAATTTTTCTTAACTTTTTGGTCGTTTTTTTTGTTATTTTTATCTCACTTTCTTGTGGTGTAGCTACAACCTTTAAAGTTTATTACTACTTACACTAAGGTAAGCCAGGAATAACAGTAAATATCTCTGAAAATCCTGTATTCTTTTAATTTTTTGTTGACTCAAAATATACAAGCAAAGCGTAAACAAGTCTGTTGTACATTTAGAGTTTGGATTGGTTAGATTAGGTTAGGTCATTTTACCAGAGATTCATAAAAAATTTTTCAAAAGATATGACATGATTGGTGTAGTTTCAGAATCTTCATAAAAACAGAAAAAAAACTATATTTACGCCAAAGGTATTAAACAAATAGTAAAATAAAAAGGAATTACACAAATAGAAGTTCAAGGACATAACATCAAAATATAATATCTAATACCATCTGTCTACATGCAAAAGACAGTTCAATTAAAAAAAATCTAATTAATAAATTTTTGACTTATTAATATCATTTGACTAGAATTCTTCTTTGTAAAGACCTATTTTATATCTTCTAAGAATTATAAATTTCATTTTTAAATCATTTTCGTATTTTTTGAGTGTGCCATCGAAACCTAAATAATAAAAAAGCCCCTGCTAAAAGTGAACTCGCAATGGATATTAATTTAATTGTGTTAATGTGTTTACTTTGCTCTTAAGAATAACACTGTACGGACCTAATTAAAGCAAAAAAAAATGCTTTAGAGCAAACCTTCTGCATAAATAATCATCAGCGAGGCCGATATGGAGTTTACAGGTGCTTTTTACTGTAAATATACTTTTCGGTTTCTTTTTCTTCCAGTTTTCTTTTCTTTCTTGAGAACTCATCGACCTGGAGAATATTTGCATTTCGAAGTAGGGCCATTTTGCCGGCAGATGCTTTGCTATATTTTATTCACCGTTTTATCCTTTTCTTCCTTTATCAACTCCAACAGTTCTGTATCTGTTACAGTTAAATATTGATTAGTTATTAATTATAAATATCGAATGAATTTTGTATATTGGCTATGGATTTTTATAGAGTTAATTGAGGACGAAGTCAGTCAACGTCTTCACAAAATTTTATTAATTTTTATTTAGAAACGCACAATAATTAGAATTATTAATTTGCATTTCAATTGAAATTGAAATTTAATAACTTTAATAGTTACCAGCAAATGAATTTGTATTAAGGAACTAGTTTAGTATAGTTGTTGAGAATAGTTAGAGACTAAATGAATACTAAAGTAGTTGGATATAGAGTGAATTCAGCGAACAAGATGTCAATTTCTATTTGATATAGTATATTTTAATAACATATTAACATAACTTGCTAGTACATGATACACGTTTTCTTAATGTTATATAATTACATACATGAAAATTTTACTTCAGTTCTATGATGGAGAAGATATTCTTTTGTAAACATTTTTGTAAGAGAATGTTAAAAATAGCAGTTTTAACTAAATATACTGACATATCAATGAGCATATTTAAATTAACTCAACTAGCAGACTGCTAAATTTTAGTTTATCTCTAACCGAAAAATGCGGAAATGTATTATTAACAATTAGATAGAAATTCTATATAGTTGTTTTCGTTTTTACTAATTTACTTATAATTAAACGAGTTTGATGTTCTATAAATATTTCGATGGCTATGTAAATGTACCCTTAAAACCATCAAAAGGATTAAATATGTGTAATAGAAGATCTCTAATTTGCACTATTTGACTATGTGACATTTAAATAATTACATACGTGTGCAGGAAATTTCCTGTTCCTACATTGCAATCATACGAGTACAGGTCTGAAATTCCAATTTTGTTATATATTTTGTTGCGTAATAATTAACATGATGTCATGTTACATGATTTTTACTTTTTTCAAGAATTATCTTTTTAAACATTTATTCATTTTTATAAAAAAAAATCGTTTTATTATATATTTAATTTAAAATTTGATCAGTAACATGTTTGACTTACGTTAATCTTACAATTTTATTCAGCTACTAGACGATTTTACTACCTGAAGCTAAAAAGTTAGCCACAAGAGTTTAAAGAAAGAACCATGTGGTATTTTTAATCAACGTCATTCATGGGTCTAGAACCTTTCTGTGATGCCACAAAATCAGTCACAAGAATTACCACAAAACAGTGGATGGCCAACAAATCTCTAGAATGGTGTAGAACATTAGCCAAAATTCACGACAGAGCTGATAAGCACAAACAGGAAGACTGTCCGAGCTGTAGTTGGTCTATTAATAGGGCCTCGTAAGCTTATAGGCATTTAAAGCTGATAGGATTATCGGACGAAGCTATGTGCTGATTTTGTCAATCTGAAGAAGGAAAAAGAGAACATATTTTATGTCAATACGTTAGCAAATGTATGGTTCTTTGTACTAGACAACGATAGCCCAATTAGACTTAAACTAAAAAGAATAGAACTGGATAATGTAACCTACAGATCAGAAGAGACCACAATAGGTCTGAAAGGTATCAAAGATACAGAGAGAGTCAAAGAAGCAGTGGAACGGGTCGAGAACCACCTCAAAAATCTAATCTACAATATTTTTCAAATTATGGCAAAAAAATTAAAAAAAAATGGAACAGAACAGAAATTATCTTACCAATGCATTTCATATCGACATTTTTTTTTGAGAGTCGTACATTTTATAACCTTTTTTCAATCTTCTAGTCAATAGAGATAACGCGAATATCAACTCGATCGTCTCCGATAGACAGTTCGATTTCCGCTTTACGGATGCGAAGTGTATAAAGCCCTGCTCCAGTCGGAATTTGCTTTCGAGTGAGAGAGAAGGTTGTTTTATTTTCGTTGTATTTGTTCG
Organism: Sitophilus oryzae; assembly: GCF_002938485.1. Taxonomy (NCBI): domain Eukaryota; kingdom Metazoa; phylum Arthropoda; class Insecta; order Coleoptera; family Curculionidae; genus Sitophilus; species Sitophilus oryzae. The sequence goes on along the minus strand of NW_022146345.1, from coordinate 1,077,143 downwards.
GATCGGTGTGAACGGTTTTTGGATGGCACGGACGTTTGACCGCCTTTCAGTCTCGAAATACGACCGATTCCACGGCAAGTGCTCGACATTTTGTTGTTTTGTTTACGATATCTGCATTCGCTGACAATTCATCCAATAAAAGCTGTCGATTTCTATTTTAACGTAAATCGTAAGTTTACACCGATAAAAGTACTTGCGTAGTTGTTTCTTTAGTTTACTATATATTTCCAGCGTTCAAAATTGTTTTTCTTTATATCTTTATTATCTTTCTTTGTGGATGTCGCCCGATTGCGATCAAATTTGGTGGATAGGCTATTTGAGCATTGGTGCACACGATCCCATCCTGCAAAGTTGGATACGACGTTTCGTTTACATCTTCATCAGGGTGGGACTAAAGATTTGATGTTGAAAAAAAAATGTGAGTCGATTTCGGCATAATTGGGGACGGGCTACAAGATGACGCTGTCGACGTTTCGAACCGATGCCTTTAAATGGATGAAATCATCGGGATTTTTCATAATTATAGGTCGATTGGAACCAAACTCGGCACATGGATAGAGGTACCCGAACTGAGTCCTTAGACGGACAGACAGACAGACGAAAGTAAGAAGAAGTATCACTTCAAATATGCGCACATACTGTACACACAATTTTTTTACTAAGGTTGTGGACCTCCGAAGTATTGAACCATGCGCCGCCACTATCTAGCCACCACCAACTAGATTTTTTTTAGTCTAGAACTTTAAGGGACTCTTTACATGAACGTTGACAATGTTGTTAAGCGCCTGACACATGTGAGGATAAATATGTAGCTATATGCAAACTTAATATGTTTAAGAATATCAAGAGGTTCGATAATATATACCTTTTCTAATCAAAAACGTATCTTTTATCAAGAGGTTTATTTATCTTTGCAGAACTCTCTGCGCTAGAGTTGAAATTTTTATTTTTTTCTAGAATATAGACAAAAAGATTAGTTTTTACGTTTTAATAGCTTGGGACAAAGTTAGTTTCGACGTCTTGTCCTTTCCAAATGAATCTCTAATATGTCTATGAGAAAACCTTTTAAAAAATAATCTAGTATCCAAACTAACTATCAAAACAATAATTTTGAATTGTTTTGTTAATATAAAATAAAATCTCCATTCTAAATATTATAATACGTTTTTTGTTTATAAACGCTTTGTCCAGAATCTCATCAGTTTTTAGTTCTCTACCTCCAGAATCTCATTAGTTCCAGAATCTCATCTCTTTAATTCATCTATGATTTTCTATAGTAACCTCCCTACGCCCTTTTCTGGACCACAATGTCTCTTTTTTACCGTCAAACTATCGATTGAAAACATGATTTTCCGAGTTATTTTGTTCCGTAACTATCGACACGACCCCTGAATTAAGGGCTTGAGCTTTGCCCTCGATGCAGTAGAAACTCAAAGTTTTCGACGCAGCGCAATATAAGGGTCAAAAATAAAAGGCACTATTTAATTTACATGACGTTACGTCAAGGGTTGTTTTCTTGGTGGAAATAATACGAGCTGGTAAGCATTAGAGTTCCGTTGACATTTTATGACACAGAGTATAATTTATAGCATCGTAGGGGCTTTATCGGGTGTGGAATAAATTCTAAAAAGTGAATTTTTGTTGCTTATTACAATAGGATTTATCTCAGTATTTAAATAACCGAAAAGAGTTACAATACGTCGATCCGTTCTGTAACTACGGGGGTTTCCGTAAGGAAGAGGAATCCGCCGCGCCGGTGCTGTCACCATCGGAGAATATTGTAAACAACCGGTATATACACCATTCTGTATAATAAATTTTTCGTGTACTCGCTATTTAAACCCAGGTACCTGGGTTTAAATAGCGAGTACACGAAAAATTTATTATACAGAATGGTGCACCTCATTCGCCTCGGTTGGTTATACGAAAACGGAAAGATGTAGAAACAAAATATTTTATGGGTATATGTGGAGAGGCAATGTGCACAATTTAAAATTATTTTGAAATATACAGGGTGTTTCAGAACTAAAATCCATACCAAAGTTATATTTTTTCTTATGGAACACCCAGTATTTATAAGAGTTTAAATATGTTTAAAATCTTTGGTTTTTGAGATATTTAAAGATATTTAAATAATATGCAACAATAGACACAGATTATTAACACCTGCACATTACATTTCCAAATTAATTCTTGTGCTATGTTTAAAGGTTGAGAGAGAAACTTCACTGAAAAATGGTATTCCTTCCTTAAATTTATACAGGGGTATCAAAAATTGCTGATCTATTTTAAAGATTTATTTTAGATAAAAACTTCGTTATTTCAAATACAACATCCTATATTTTTTTTAAAATAAATCGAAGCAGATTCCAATGTTCTTTCAAACTATATTAGGGTTTCCTATACCTATCTAGCTCAGATTTTGAATAAAAAAACGATTTTTAAATAAAATTGCAATCAAGGTGGCTGGTGTCGCGTCGCCATGGCAATTTTCTAGTGAGAGTTAGTAACTATTTGGAAAGTCGACATTAGTTTATGGACATTATTATTTATAATTTATAACAGTTTACTTAAATTTACCTACAATAGTTTCATATAAGTAAGTATTCACTATTTTATCAAGAAAAATAAAGCAGTATCTGCTGGCGGAACGAATGGATATGTTACTAGTGATTTTATTTTGTAAGGAAAATTGCTTTTTGGCCTCAAGGGCTTATACATGCTCAAAGATATCCTTCCAAATAGAAGTCTTCCTGATAAGCGTTCTTTTGAAAAACTACTTGTCCTATATCGCAGAGCTGGTAGTGTGGTTTATAAACAACTTATTAGGCAGAAACCTGTCATTGGAAGTGAAGAAGATGAATTTGCCGTAATTGGCTCTTTAAAGAAAATCCATATATCTACAAGTCATTGTAAAATAAATCAAAGACTACTTCTTCGTTTTTCTTGGTAGAATAATAAATACATATTTAATAAATATTACTTATTAAACTATTGAAGATAAATTAAATAAAAGTAAACTGCTATAAATTTAAATAATTTTAAATTAAGTCCATAAACTATTGTCGACTTTTTAAAAATAGTTACTAACTGTCACTAGAAAATTGCCATGGCGACACCAGCCACCTTGATTGCAATTTTAATTAAATCGTTTTTTATTCAAAAATCTGAGCTAGATAGGTACAGGTAACCCTAATATAGTTTGAAAGAGCATTTAAATCTTCTTCGATTTATTTAAAAAAATACAGGGTGTTGTATTTGAAATAACGAGTTTTTATGTAAAAATAAATCCTTAAAATAGATCAGTAATTTTGATACCCTGTATAAATTTAAGGAAGCAATAACATTTTGCAGTAAAGTTTATTTCTCTACCTTTAAACTTAGCACAAGAATTATTAATTCCGGAATGTAATGCACAGGGTGTTAATAATCTATTCTATTGTAGCATGCAAATTTAAATATCTTTAAATATCTCAAAACCAAAGATTTTAAACATATTTAACCCTTATAATAAACGCCTTTTTTTTGGGCTCAATAATCCAAAAATGAAATAAAATACTGGGTGTGTTCCATAAGAAAAAATTTAACTTTGGTATGGATCTTAGTTCTGTAACACCCTGTATATTTCAAAATAATTTTAATTTGTACACTTTGCCTCCCTACGTGTGCCCATAAAATATTTTGTTTCTACATCTTTCCGTTTTCGTATAATCAACCGAGGCGAATGAGGTGCGCCACCCTGTATAATTATTCTAAAAGTATTACCAAGTATAAGTTGTGAAAATTCTAAACAAAAAACTACAAGTTCTATCTTATAATATTTATATATTATAATTGATTATTTTCAAGCTAATAAAACTTTTTAGATGAGTTCATCTACAGTAGCGAGTATAATTTTACGCACCAGTTTTTCTAGTAGGGACTAACTGGGGCTATTTGGGCTGTAAAGAAGTTTTTAAAGGTACATAATTATAATTTTAGATGTTCATAAAAAAATAAGCACTAGTTGATTAAATAAAGAATACCATTAATATTCCAAATTATATTTTATCCTCTCATAGTATATGTTTATTTAATTTCTTTATTATATAATAGGCAGTTGTTTACTCACTTTATTCGTCGAACTGCCTGAATCCATTTTTGCTTTTGATCCAATCGGTGTGATATAGCTGGGAAGCTGAAAAGTGTTGTTCCTGGAGTGTTGTGTTGAGTGTTATTGACCCGATAAACGCACAATAATGCTCTCAGTGTTGCAATTTTGGGGCCAATTTCTTATCATTTGACATTGTCACAACACAATGCGTTGTTCAGTTCGGGTTCTTTTTCACTTAGCTCACACCTAACCATCCTAAACAGCGGTACCTACATCACAAAACTTTCATACATGAGAATGTTCTACTTTCAGGAACATCACAGTAAAACTAACTAAAACTAACTTAGATATTATGACAAAGCCACGATTTCAATATTATTTTAATGTAATCAACATGAACTGTAACCGGTATTGCGCGGCATGAAATACAGAATGAATTTGATTGCTTTGGTTTCATCTTTTATTTTTAAATAAATAGTACTGAGTCTGCAGTTGGTTCTTTGTGAAGCATCGTTGAAATATTATTATTAGGCTTTTTAGTAGTACAATAAATTTACCTTTCAGTTGGTTACCTTTCAGATATATCTCATCCCTTAGTCAGAAGCACGAACACCCAAAACCCGAAAAGTTATCTGACAGGACTTTTATTATAAAACGAATCAAGTACTTTTTATTCATAGTATTGAACATACGGTGTTAGAATTTTCCAAACAATATGAAAGAGCTCAGTTACTGTTGTTTCCGGCAGTTGGTTTTCCATCGATTTTCCAGGATAAATGAAGGATAAAAATGGCGATTACGGGGTGGAAGACATCGAAGACAAGTTACTATAGGAAGCCGTGAAGGAATTAGAGCAAAAGGAAATTTTTCAATAAAGAGTACCCGCGAGAATGCCAATTCAAACGTTATTTAAAAATGAGAAATGTTTCAAGGAGTAAGAAAATGATTTATTTAGGGTGCTAAGAGAAATGTTTTTAAGTTATTTCGCGAAAATATAACTCAATTTTCTTATTCGACACTCGTTGCATTTTGATTATATTTTTTAACTGAGGAGAAAATAACTTAAATTTTGCTTAAAAATTAGGAGAAAGAGTTTTAATGTAGTATTTTTATTGAAGTTCATTTTTTATCTTACAGGAAGACGATACAGACCAATGTATTTTTTATAATTAGTTTAATGCGTCTTTTTGTATAATTAATAATTCTGAAACCTTTATATCCATTAATACCAAACAGATATTTTAGTTTGTAAATGATCTGTTGATAACTACTGAGACTAAAAAGTCCAATAATTTAGCACAAATAGAAGAAAATATATTGAGCTTTAATGTGTGTGTGTGTGTGTATAAGTGCTGAATAGACAACAATAGACTAGCATTTTTCCAAGTACAGATTCTATTTTTACACTCTGTCGCACGAGCTCTTCAAGCTAGTTAGTTTTTAAAACAGATGTCAATTTTTTAGTTTTTATATAATTAAATAAAACTTAAATGTAATTCATTCAAAAATAAAAGTAGTTTTTAAAGAAAAGGTGACTTTGACATTCAATAAGTTAATTAACGGGTTTTGATTTTAATAATTGGACGAAATAAATTATTTTAATGGGTTCCGTCTAAAACAGCCATGGGAGTAGTTAAGGAGAATGATTTATCCTGGGAGCAAATATACGTATGTTCGACCACTGAACGGCAATTTATCAATTAATGGTCATTTGATTTACATTTCTTTATGTCTACGATAACTAGATAAATCCTTTGTTTCTCCGGTATTTTTTTAATTCTAAAAATCTAATATATTTGTTTTGTTTCTTATACAAGAACTGCAAAAATATCTACTATATTACTTTTTAATTTCAATGTTTTTCACTTTAAATTATTATAGAATGTACGTATCGTAACCGATTATGAGATGATATTAAAGTATGGAAGAAATGTAATACTATTTTTTTAATTTATGCATTAGATAATGAATTGAAGTTATTTGTGATTATAGTTTTATTTAACGTTTCTCTTTGTACACTGAAATTTGTTTTGAATTCATGTGGATTTATTGGACTTTTATGAGTTTATTATATATTTTTTCTTATTTATTTTATAATTAGTTTGATGCAAAGTGTGCAAATTTGGAAAGACACTGTCATAACTTTAGTTATAATGAGGTTATTGTGAATTTTAGAATGAAGCTTCAAAAATAGTTGCTTGTGTAGCGTGGTAGCGTTTTCGCATAAAAAATCATAACAGTTATGGACATTTTTCTCTAGTAAGTAATTACATAATATGTCTGGAGTAGTAAACATATCAATTATGAAACTCACTTACATACGCATTATGTTCTTACATTTTCGCATTCACTTACTACTTGTCAAAATAATTAAAATACATCAGATTGACATAATTGTTTGGGAAGGGTATCTCTTATTTTTTATAAAACAATTATACTAACTTATTTATTTATGAGAAATATATATTTTCTAACAATTTTAATAACTAATAATATTTTGATAAAACCAGACGTAAAAATTATTGAGTCTACCTTACTAATGTTCGAAATTAGACAATTTCATTGTCGCTCCCTTATTGTGCGCTTGCTTATCTGTATAGTATACACTTTAGTTTTAGCAGACACATGTTTATATTGACAGGACGGAATGGCATCTGTTGATAATAGATTTATCTGTTAAGTGTTCTTGAATAGTTGAACTGTATGATCGAAAAAAAACGGTGTAATCTATTTGGTCTGGAAATGAATATCAGTGGCATTCCCCATATACATATTTTACTAACAAAATGACTACAATCTTCATTTCATAGCCATCTCTGATGCCGTTTTCTTCGATCATATTGTGTTTCGGTATTTTAAATAGTTTTTTGTTTTTTCTGTTTGTTCTTTTGCTTCTGGCGACGGGAGGAGATATACATCTTCAAACTTTAAGCACCACTTTAGGCATATGTTTTTGGGTTAGGCATATGTTTTTGGGTTAGGAATTTCTTTTACTAGTACAAAGCCACTGAAAAGCTGTTTTCCGTTTGAACTTAACGCAGCGATGTTTACAAAAATAAATATCTTATTTGTGGCGAAAAACTTTGACGTATTTATTTTGTTTGACAGCCGTAGTCTATGAAAAGTCAAAGATAGATTGAAGGAAAATTATTTGCCATTATCATTAAAAAATGAATCAACATCAATATTTATGAATATAAATGGAATACAGAATGTTACAGAAATGCCAAAATAGGCGTATATTCTAATTAATTTTTTATTAGGATCTTATTTACGAAATTTTTAATACGAAATTAAAAATTCTTGACTTTTACGAACCTTTCTTTGATGGGCTTCTTTGCTGTTTATATATTAACGAAGACCTTCAATTAATTTCCCGACTTTCAAAGCATTTTTAATGCTTTGCGCTGAACGCGACACCCTGAAAATATTTTCCCGCGTAACTCGTCCTCTTTTCGTTCTGTCATCGTCAGAGAACGAAACACCAGACAACCAACCCTTTTTCATCCTTTTGAGAACGTTCCTGCCCCTTTCCTTCGTGCTAATTATTAAATTAACGTTTATTTAGGAGAGATAAAAGCAAACAGTTTGACGTAAACATTTCGTTTAGCGTCATTATTCTTTGCTTTGAGTTAACTTTAACTTTTGTTTTAAAATATCGTCTTCCTCTCGAGACGAAAAAATTTGCAATAAATTATTATAGTAATGAGGATGTTGTTGAACGTTTTAAGGTAAATGCTTACATAAGTATTTTCGTCCTTAAGTTTAAATGTACAATTTATAATTTAAAATAAGTATAATATTTTAAAATACAAGCAATTTGTTGATTACAGTTGGGGGTTGGAACCTTTGGTGTTAGAACAGCAAAATAAAACACTAATTTACCACATTACACCAAAACATTTTACTTTTACACTGGACGCGCGTTTCGCTAACAATACATTAGCATCATCAGCAGTTTTAGTTTTTATCAGCTGTTGATGATGGATGGTTAGCGAACCGCGTATCTAGTGCAAAAAGTTAAATGTTTTGGTGTATTGTGGTAAATTGGTGTTTTATTTTGCATTTGTTGATAGGTTATAGTATGATTTTTTCATTCTATTACCTAGATTTTGGAATGATACTTGACCTAGACAACTTTATTGTATTATTATATTATCATCAAATAAATAAAAATAAGTGTTTTGTACGAAAAAATATCGGATCAATATCTAAATATAAGATAAAGAAGTTTTAATTTTGACTTTTCTGCTGACCCTTTTTACTTAAATGCTGATTTTTTGCAGTAAACTTACGATAGAGAGTAGATTAACATAAATATTTTTTTATATATATATTTTAAAGCTTTAAGCTATTTTATGTGTAGACTTCTATAACAAAGTTTATAATGTTTAAAACGTTAATTAATATTTTAACTTTCCAGGTGTTTTAACGTCAGCTCCACCCGACATACTGAAATTGTTTTGTTTGAGCTTTATTTTCGTATTCTGTCAACAGCGTAAAATGGAACAGACAACCCTTTTTTCTTCTTTCAAAAAACATTTCCACCTTCTCTGTTAGTTATTAAGTTAACCTTAATTTAGATGAATGAAAAAAGGACATTTCAGAAGAGCATTTTGTTTTAGACCATTTTCTTTACTTTGAGGTACTGAAACCTTTAAAAAATTGTTTTACGATATATAGTCTCTTCCTTGGAGGTATGGACTAATTAGTGTATGGATTAAATGGTAAAATTATGGGTTTTAAAATTTTAAAATACAGGCTTATTTACCTATCTATTTAAATATAATGTGCGTTAAATTTGTGATGACAGAAAAATACCAAACATATTTAGTAATGAATTAAGCAGATTTGCAGTGTTTATTAAGTTGTATCTATATTTTTCTCTGTTCATTACACTACGTCCTTTTTGTTACTTATTAACTTTTTTATTTATTAATTTCCCACTTACCTTCCTACTTGTTTGGTCATGCTCAGAGGCAAAGTACTACAATATTATTTTAATGAAAATATGATGTTTTCCAGAAACAAGCCGTTAGCAGCAATAAATTATAATTCCTAGAGCTACTTAACGCTGTTTTTATTTACAAATTGACGTGTAAAGAGGAGTAAAATATGAATTTATATGTTGTATATTTTTTCAGAACATCTGGAAACTTAAAAATTATTACTGTTTGAAGTTTAATGTTTGTTTAGCTAGATACAATTGCTTAATTGAAATAAAAAGTGATGGTTGGATAAAGTTTACTGAAATAAAAACATAAATATGGGGATTTTAAAATTTAAATTCACTAATAAAGAGCTAAGTAAATAAAACAAATTCCATTCACTTTAATAAATAACCTAATATTTAAAAAATATATTTTACAGTTGATAAAATTTATTATTTTTCTGCTTTATTTTAAGTACATATTATTTTTATTTCCAAGGATTTAAAAAATAATCACTTACTTTTTGTGTTCTTAGTTCTATTTTATTTTTTTAGATAGATAAATGAATAAATAAAAATTACTATAATAAGTTTACGTAAAAATTTTTATTTTGACTAAATTATATTAATTAAACTAATGGTGGTTTTTATTTGTATAGTGGATAAAAGAAGTCTGATGCTTTAGAGTTAGGGCACCAAAAAAAACTGACCTATTTGAATGATATAGTTTTTCCAACGACAAATCCTTGACAGTGATATATGTGTCTAGCGTTTTAAGTTTAAAGTAGTTTATTTTATTTTACAAAGAAATAAATTCATACAATTGGAACGCTTAGCAGGAAATTTTAGTGACAAGTGATTACTTCAAAATATGATGAGAGAAAAACTGAAAAACTGAAAAAATCTAATCGAGTTATTTTACTTAAAAGAAAATACGACCTTTGTTAATACAAAACAAACAAGGGTGTATGTTAAACAAAAAAACCCGTAAAAAAATCTATAAAAACTATTTCTTACTTTCAAACTTCGAGAAACTTCCTGCATTTGTTATTATATTTATCAATATAACTTATGTACAAATAAAAAGATAATAATATTGCACAGGAATAAATAAACGCAACATAAATAAAACAATATATTTTATTATGAATAAAACTTACTGAATTTTATACCTTAAAAGTTAGTTAACTTACTTATACTCTTAATTTTTAAATCAGTACATTTTGACATTATCTCTCTGCAGTGCTAAAATATTTTTTTTTCTCACAACTATCATGTGATGTTATTTTATAGCTACTCCAGTTTTTAGTACCATATACGAGACAGTATAGAAACTTTATTGGGGGCTAATACTTAATACTAAACTCTTGGGCATCGAATATTAACTATAAACTGTACATTGGGTCTACACTTAATTTTCCCTCCGTTTTTCTCCACTTAACTTTGAAAAACACAAAACATACAAAGCCATAATATACAAAAACACAAAATATACAAGGCAAAATATTTATAATTTTCCAGGACGCCGATTTATTTGACATAATTTGACACAAATTATAGCCTATAATTTGGCAAGAGTTTGATATTGACAAGTCAACGGAAGTCTGAAAAATCTTAAGTCGAGTTCATACGTTCTGCTTCCGTGCGTTGTTTAACGTTCCGTCATTCCAATAATATTAAAATATGATGTGTCATTTTTTGTATAAACCAATAAAACTCGTTAACAAGAACAAGAGACGACCCGTGACGGATTTATATGTAAACCCATCCATACTTACCTTGAAATTAAGTGAAATAAATGAATTTGTATGGACGTTATCTGCCTTTTTTTCTACCATCGTTTGTCGAAATCTTACTTTCGTCGTAAAACAGAGGATACTTTCTTTTTGGATGCCGAAAAACGTTTCCTCTTGACTTTGAAATATTATATCATCTTTTATCTACCCCTTTGCACTTTTACCACCTAGCCCTTTGTCCGATACACAAAAAGATGTACGAAAGGGGAGGAATGTCTATTTAAGGATTTGGCGTCGTCTGTCGCCAAACACCGTGAACGCGATACGTTTATAAATAAGCATGACGATTTTAATTAATTTCGCGTTCGTAAATTAGGGAGACGTTTTGTTTGATGTTTCGATGAAGAAAACGTTTAATTTCATAGGGCTAATTAACAGGGGGTGAAAATTGCTACAAAGCGACCGAAATTTGTTTGGGTTTCTTCAAAAGAAAATTGTTATATGGTACGAGTATACGAAATTCAGTGAAAAAGGACATTAAAGTGAAACCCGGTATGGAATTTTGATGTATAAATGCCTGTTGATTTCACTAACTAATGTCTGTCTCTTAACTACTGTACACACGGCGAATGGAGACTCTCGAATGGGGAAACAATACTCACTGAGTACACCGAAATGACAACCATTCGTTTACACGACTTCCACGTCAAAAAAAATCTGTTAGCCTAGCCCTCTTAGATAACTTAGGGATTCTTCCACATCGAAAGTCTCCAGTTTCTTAGTGGCAATTACTTTCCAACCTTCCATACTATAAAGAAATACCAACGTACGTCAACTGTAGCTGAGGAGCCGTTATGATTAAACGTAAAAAAATAATTATAAATAAGGTAATGGGGGGTTCTCACATGTCATTCTTACTGAAACAGTGTGACTGGTCCACTGTTACTGGACGAACAATGAACGTGAGAAGCTACAGAACGGATAGACATGCTGTAAATAGGATACCGAATGGACATAGTAAAAATATAAAATTATGTATATCAATCTGTTTCTGCTAAACTATATTAAAATAAAAAATGACTACTTCTAAACATGATATTAAATTACATATATTTTCCAGAAAGATAATATGTTCCATTATTAACTTATAAATATATTTTATTGTTTTCTACTGCACTTTTACATCTGTTTTTGAATATCCCCTATCTGCCTTTTATATTTAAATTCGATATGAATAATACAATTTTATTTTTTGTTTTATAAATAGTTCCTATAGGAAACAAGTACATTGAAATAACAAACCGAGGGGCTTTGTTTTTATTGGATACATACATATTTTTTCGTTAAATAAGCGTTGTTCAAAAATATTAGTTATTTTCTCCACTACGTAAAATAAAACAAGTAAAAAGCCACTCATAGAAATAAAATCCAAAATTCGAAACTATGTATATCATATCCTTAAATATTATGAACGAAAATTCTTTTTGCTAAATTAATAACAAAAGAGCAACTTTCCATTTATTAATTTTAATTTAATAATATATGTTAAAATAGCTTGGCAATCAGTATTAAGTCACTCTATTATATATTTCAGATTCAACTTAACAAAAAAGTTATTCTCCTTCAAGCGAGTGCAATGCCAACACAGGACAGCGCTGCATCCAAGATAATATATTTTAACTGACATAAATTAAATGGGAGGCACATAACTAAGTTACATTTGTTTGCCTAAAAGACCCGACACAATCAAATATATGATGAATCGTTTTTGCGGACAAGAATATATGACTTGGAACTGTTCTTGTTAATCTTCAGGACGTGTATATAATGTTGGTGTGTCAAAACTTTGTAAATAAGACATGCGAGGAAATGTTAGCTTACTGAAGCTAAAATGAACTTTATCTTTGATACATTTCTGTGTCGTCTAGATTAATAGAGTGAAGCGAAAGTGTGGATCGATCCACAATAATTGAAATTGTTTAAAATATATCATTAATTGATTATAGAAAGGATTAGTGATTGACTCTGGCGATAAAACTATTATCCATCGAAAAATGTTATCAAATTGTGTTAATTAACAAATTTTCGCTTTTGCACTATTTGCAAAATCCACATTATTTTCTATTACATCTAATTATTTAAAAATTATTATTTTTTGATATGACAAGAGAGATTAATTGACTGATTGACTGACTGCTATGGAAAAGTAATTTAAATATTACGAAAAAAAAGGAAATCTATTATTTGCTTTTTGGTTTGTTTCGAAGTTAGTGTTAACAGGTGATCAATATTCAAATTTCATAAATTTATTTTCAACCAAAGAAGCAAACTCCTAGTAGCCAATGTTTCCATTTATTACGAATAGCATTGTACATTTTTTTTAGTTTGTAGAGTTAATGGTAAACTATCTAATTGTTTCATTCTCAAAGAAACTAGCAGAATTAAGATAACAGTATTAAATCTCTGGAACGGTGGAGAAATTTATCAAGGCAGAGAGAGGCGAAATACTTTATAGCAGTACATTAGCCAAAGCTTACAGAAGACCTGAAAAACAAAGACAGAAAGACTGTCAAAGCTGTAATGAGTATACTGACAACATTGTAAGCTTAACAGGCATGTAAGGCTGATGGGATTGATGGACAAAACCAAGTGTAGATTTTGTCAATTTGAGGAAGAAACGACAGAAGATATTTTATATCAATGACATCCTGGCAGCTTCCAGCCTCAAATGTATAAACCCATGGGAAACCCATGGATAAGAGACAGCCGGGAAGACCTCCAACAAGATGGAAAGACAGTTGGCAGTCCATATCCCAAGAACTCCTACAGAGGCAACCTTAAAATTAACAGAAACATCGAAAGATCTCAAATAAGTAAAAGAAGAAGAATAAGACATCCTGGCAAATGTGGGTTCTTTATCCTAGGCAATAAAGGAGCTATATAAAGAGTTCAGTCTTTGTAAAGTAACATCATATACATTATTATTCACTCTGATAGCATGTTTCTCTTAGGCGAAAGGTGCTACCAGAGTGATATAAGGAACACAAAGTAAAGGGGATTACATAAACCGAGAGAGGGGTGGGTCCAGGAGAGGACGAACAAATCCCGAAGAAAGAGAGAAAGACTTTTTTTTATCGTACTTTAAAACTTTCTTATAAATAAATCATATCTCACACTGCCATCCTCGCGATTTTATGCCATTAAAATCGCCAAAGATGGGATAAGCCGGATGCAACAGAAAGCCATTATTTATCGATTTATTTAAATTTTTACAAATAAAAATCTCGGCCGGCCCGGCATCAGCATAAAACTGACATCGACATTGCGGGAAGGCGCGCCGGAGAAAAACCGGAGCTTCCATCAGGCGAAGAACGCCGAAAACCTACCCCGGAGCCCGCAAAATATGAATATTTCATTAATCCGCAGATAAAATAAATACCGGTACAGTCCAATTTATTGATCTGCTCTTGTACGCAGCGCGTGGCCAGGGTTGGGTGAATAGCAAATTTAGAATTTAATACTTGATATAATACGGTATGATAAAGTCGGTGAGATGACCATTGTTTTGTATAGAAGACACCTGTGTTGTTTTTGTTTTTAGCCTTTATAACTTATCTGTTTAACATAGACCAATTATCATCCATACTGATAGGAAACTGATTAAAATCCAAATACTTATAATAGTAAAAAAGTTTCTACCCTATTATTGTTTATATAAAAATAAGCTGCATGTGTCCATCTGTCCCCGCACGGCAGGGTTAGTTGGCCAATGCAATAAGGGAGAGTTTGCTATTTAATATAAATCAAAGTAAAATAGAAAAAATTGAAAACGATAAACATTTTATGAGAACGAAATAAAAAAGTTCTTAATACCTATTTTGATTTTTTTAAGAGCATTTTTGTCACAATTTTGGCAAGTCTTTAGATAGAAAGAACAATTTTCATGGAACCACTACTTACATATTACAACCAATTATTTACACTGCAATTATTACACTGCAACCAATCTTCCTTTTTCGTGTGTAGTATTTTCCACAACCTACACGTTTGGTTCATCTACTTCAGAAAGGGTATTAATATCTTCCTCGTATTGGACTTCCATATCTTCCTCATCATCAAGTAAACAATAAATGGCCATCTCTCGGGTAAAACATTTTTTTTTCTGGATGTCTTATGTAAGATTTTTCTCCATCACCACACACAAAAAAAAAATAAAAAGAATTACCTGCCCCTATATATTATGAGACATAATTAAATAAAAGTACGACCCTGCGCTTAGCCGTGTAGCATCAGCAACGATTCATCGTAAATCTAACGTGTGTCATCATAATTACAATAGTAGTATTACTAACATGAAATGCTTAGTCCAGCAATTGATAAGTCCCTATAGCAATTGACTACGTAGTTATTACGTCGTATGTAGCAGGTGTTACATAATCAGAA
Source organism: Sitophilus oryzae (assembly GCF_002938485.1). NCBI lineage: Eukaryota > Metazoa > Arthropoda > Insecta > Coleoptera > Curculionidae > Sitophilus > Sitophilus oryzae. Next base: position 1,061,941 of record NW_022146345.1, on the reverse strand, counting down.
AATCGTAACATCCCTGCGCGCAGCATCGGCAACGGTCCATCATAAATTTAACATGAGGCGAACACCAGCATATTCGTTGGCAGGAGGCCGTAGATATGGAGCCGATGTAATTCAGACTGGGGGGAAATAAAAAGCTGAAACGCCCTTCGCGAGATAACTCCTGGTACAAGCTTGCTTAATGATGGTTCAACAGATATATATTGCCGGACATAAATAAACTATGCAGTTTACTGTAACTGGTTCACGTATCGAACCAGTAACTTTAAATTACACTCGTTTTTATTGTGTGCTCTAGATCTACTTTAGTAAATTTACTAGCATTTCAATTTGAAATTATAATCTTGTGCTAGAAGACTTTTTCTTCAATGTCTTATAACAGCAATTAACATTTGCCACGAAATTTATGATTTATCCTTCCCAATATATCGCTTGGTTCATAAGTAAAATAAAAAAAAATTGAAATTTAAATTTTGAATAATATATTTTTCAAGTTTCGTGTCCGAGTCCTAGGTTGTAGCTTGTAGAATTCTACATTCTACAAGTCTTAGGTTACCAATTTTTTTTCCAAGATCGTTCTCCAAAAATATTTTCAATTTAAATGTAGAGTTAAAAAAAGTATAAATTCTCTATTATTAAGAATAGCGCGTTCTGGCAAATTCCACTGCTCTTCCATTTTCTTGCCGTTTAGCGTTGTGAGAAATATATAGCCTCTATTTACTTTAATGCGCCATATTTTCATTCGGAGGATTGTTGGATGGCTTCGGCCGCGCCGCTCTGGCCGCACACACATCTAATTAATTTGTAACGTGTTTACTGCGGACCAGATACTTTTTATGTTTTCCCTTTGTCGCGCCAGCAGTAGCTTTCCTTGCCAGACTGCAGGAAAATATTTTGCCCTGTTAATTTCCATTTGCTGAAGCATTTGTGATATATAATAAATTGAAAGGAATTATTGGGAGATTCTACAAATATTTTCTGCATAAAGGTAATTGTATTTCTGTTGTGTATTGTCAAAATGTTAAAAACTTGTTCTGACAAACAAGAACTCTTTCAATAATATCTGTAATGGCTATAAAAATATACAAATTAGTAAAGTTAAATTAAAAATATATTGCGAAAATTTTATCTGTTAAGTAGTACCTACCAAAAACATTGTTCAAATTGAGAAAATTGATTATTACCAAGGCAACTAAATCAATTTCAGTACCGAGACTCTTATTAAATACCTAGAGAAACAATGCAATTTAAAATATTAGAAGAATTCTAAGTTTTTCAAAAATCAGTATCTAACCTTTATTTTTAATTAATTAACCTTTCCTCTGCTACCAGGACTACCTATTATTTATTATTAATTAACCTTTCCTCTGCTACCAGGACTATTCTGAACTGGTGATGAGCAAATACAAGACCTGGTCTCGGTCTTGGTCTCGGTCTTGCAGGGTTCAGTCTTGGTCTTGGTGTTGCTGCAAGACTCGTGCAAGTTGATTTTTACTAGAGGCGCTCTCTACAGAGAAAATATTATAATAAAAAGACTTTAATTCAAATGAAACTTTAAAGAAAGACATAATATTTTTGTCTTAAATTTTCTTAGAGTCTCAAATAAGTGCAAATATTTTTCAGGGCTGCTAGATCTCGATAAAAGTAATATATTTACCTTACCTACTTAAGTCCAAAATAACCGAATTATTCAAGCTTGAAAGTTAAAAAAAATATTGAACATTCAACCATAATTTCATATTTTTCTTTAAAACGGTTATCCATTTTAAAAGAAGCAAATTTTTTTCTGAAGAATTCATTTTTCTGAAAATGTCAATAATAAAAATGTTTTTCCTCTTGTAAAGACAATCCGGGGACATACTGTATATGCTTAGTTTCAGTATTCTAAATTTTTAATAAAAAAGTTTATATAAATTTTACTACGAAACTGCCTTTAGTAAAGACCAAAACCACGTGTCTTTATAAAAGCCAGCTCAATAGTGCTTTTACTAAAAACCATCAACAAAACCTCATTACTGGATATGCAGGTGCACAGTATCGAACCATCACCTGTCTAGCTTCTTGACTATTCGCTTTATCCATATGTTCCAATTTACATACAAATGTCTCGAACTAAGTGGCGGTTATTGTATGCAGCTTGCTAAACAATAATTTTCAATAAATAATATACGGTTTAATAAGGCACAATTGGTATTTATGTTAATATCAGGGTTTGTCGAATAGTTATATTCTAAACAAAAATCACTAAACATGTGTTTTAAGTAATACAATATAATAATGCCTGTATATTTTTTTATAAAATAAAAAATAATCATATTTAATTTATTGGGGTTTAAAACAAGATTTGGCATTTAAAAAGCCGCGTAATTTGATAAATAATCACGACGACCTTATGAAACCACACTAAATTAAATTTTAAGTGAAACAATGAACAGCTTCAATCATTTCCAAACCGGTAAGTAGTAACTAATCGGAATCAATTTAATCGTAACATTTGCTGGCCGAATACGCACTTTTTGGTCTAATCAACTCGACATCAGTTTCAAAATATCTATCAGTGACGTTGAGTGGAGAAGCGGCAGTTAGGATTGGGCCTGTTCATAAATTCATAAATTTTAGGTAATAACTTCACAGATATAAGCCCCTTTTTATTACACGAAAACATTATATGTTTAGTTACATGATAAAGAATATTTATTTATACAGGGTGCTTCAAAAAACATGTTCCATCTCTCGGATGATTCCTCATGTAAACATAAGATTTATTTTTCATATCAACATAGGTCCGATGCTACTTTGTTTCGTAGCCACAGGGCGTTAAAGTTTTAATATTTTTTCGATTCTTATAATTTTCTTCCAAGAACTTTTATAGTTTCGAATGAAATTTTGAGGGTAAAAGTTGTTATAAATGCGACATATTTTAAAGCTAAAAAAGTTTCGACATATTCACCAGAGACGTGCATTACGTGGGTTAGCACTGGAATATTTTTCCAAAAAAAAAGCATGTACGCCACTGAATTTTTTCTTCGTTAGCAAAATAGTGTAAGCTGTTTAATGCCGATTAAAAGTTGTCTCTTTATATTTTGTCGATTTTGGCCTCCTTGATGAGTTAAACGCAATTTTATTAATTGGCCTTGGTCCAAGTGTAATGCAACCTTTTAAAAATGTTATTATCATTAACTTGCGAAAGTTTTAAATAAGTACTCGTTGATTCCTCATCAAAAAATATGAAAAAAAATCCTATAAACATGGGTATGGAAATGCATAGGTTTAGAGTTACAAGATGTTAAAACTTTTTAAAATTGTTTTTTTTGTAATTATCTTAAATACCATTATATTTTTATTTGAAACTGCTGTATGTTGGACTAATAGTAATAATAACTAATAGTTAGATTGGGTAAAATATATAATTTATTAATTGAATTTTTATTTTTATTTTATTTTTTGTGATTAATAAAATTGCGTTTATCTCATCAAGGAGGCCGAATTCGACAAAATATCAAGAGAACTTTTAATAGGAATTAAACGGCCTACATAATTTTCATATCAAACGAAAAAAGTCAGTGGCGCACATGTTTTTTTTTGAAAAATATTCCAGGGATAACACATATGCACGTCTCTGATGAATTTATCGACACTTTTTTAGCATAATAAATCGAAAAATTATTAAGACTTTAACACCCTGTAGTTACGAAACAAATCAGAATCGGACTTATATTGATATGAAAAATATGATTCACATTACTTATTCCTGCTAATTACAGTCAGATAAAAAAAAAACGCAACGGAGAAAATTTTGGTCAAATTTAAAGTGTTATATTTTTGTTATTTTTAGCCCTATTTTCATGATTTTTTTACCAAACTGTATATAATTATATCAACTTTGATTCGTAAACTAAGTTTTTTTTATAAATTTTAGTATTTGGCATATTATACAGGGTTAATCGTGGGGTTGTTTTTTTACCTCAACTTTAAAACACCCTGTGCAATAATTTAGTGTGTAAATTTTCCTAAAATATAATTTTACGGTTAGAACCATGTGTCCTGAGCATTTTATTTTTGGATCATGTCAGTACATGCCTTGGTTAATTTTTAAGAGTGAAAGGAACTTGCTACCAACAATTTGCAATTTTTTCAATTATCATTACTTTTTGATGTTTTTTGATATGGCGAGATGGTTTTGGTGACCATTGTCGTAACGCTATATTCCGCTGCATTGGATACTCTATACTAAATTAAAAAACAACGTTAAAGACTAACGATACAGTCCTGGTTTTAGTAAACATTCATAACAATAACCGAACTAACCATATTAAAGGAAACATCTGTAATACTCAAGTATGCAAACAGAAAAAAAAATTGCAAAAAATACCCTAATACTTTGTATTACCTCCCTTGGTTGCTACAACTGCCTGTATACGTCCGTTCATACTGTCATTGAGGCTGCATATATCATTATTACGTTCTGAGCATGATGGGCAGTTTATAGTAGTATATAGTTCACAATAATCACCAAAGCTGCCTCGTCATATTGAAAAATAACTTCAAAAGAAATGATAATTGAAAAAATTGCAAATTGTTGGTGGCAAGTTCATTTCGCTCTTAAAATTTAAACAAGGCATGTATTGACATGATCCAAAAAACAAAATGCTCAGGAGACATAGTTCTAACCGTAAAATTATATTTTAGAAAAATTTACAGACGAAATTATTGCACAGGGTGTTTTAAAGTTAAGGTAAAAAAACAAAACCTCGTTTAACACTGTATAATATGCCAAATACATACTAAAGTTTATAAAACACTGAGTTTACGAATTAAAGTTTATATAATTATATACAGCTTGCTAAAAAAATTATAGAAATAGAGCTAAAAATAACAAAAATATAACACTCCAAATTTGACCAAAAATTTCTCCGTATCAAAAATCGTCGTATCTTTGAATCTGTTAGACTTAAATTAATACTGATTTATATGTATACTCAATACGATCTAGAAAATCATACTGAAATTCAATTGAATTTGAATGTTTTCCTATCAGCACACATTTTCTGTTTATAATAAATATCAACTAATAAATTCTCATATTAATGATTATTAATATCCAGTATTCCAATAGATGTTTATAATTATGTATTAATTTATATCTATTAATTTATTTTAGTTATTAGTACACCAGTCAATATTCGAAACAACGTAAACGTAATAAAATCAAAAATTGCAACTCCAACACATCCCTAATAAATGAAATTGTAGAAAGACAAAAATAGTGCATCCAATTCGTTAAAACGAGGTTGCTGTGTACAAGCGCAGCAGTCACAACCTTAACTTAGTCAAATTTAAACTGTATTATTAATTGATAATTAGTGCGCTGTAAATTAAATGTTTTAGAACCGGTAAACTGTAAATAGGGTTAATCAAACAAACGAGCAAGCCAGCGAGCGACCGGTCAAAATCATCGGCGTACGACGTATTTAACGTCAAAATACGCGCATATTGCTGATGCTGATTGTTTATTAAAGTTGATTCATAATAACAGTGGCCGGGCCAAACACCGGGATATATTGTTCAAATATTTCATTACGAACCAATTCGTGTGTTCTATAATATCTGTATACAGATTTTGTTTTTTTCAAAACAGACTAGAACCCTTCACTGTGTATCAGGGGTGGATGGGGAAGTGGAAACCGGCCCGGGAATAACAGGCAACCGGCCCGAATCCACAAAAACAAAATGACCATAACGAATAAACATATTTTATTTATTAATATACAGGGTGTCCCAAAATAGGTGCAAGTATTTTCAGCGAGCATAGTTTTACGCACCGGTTTTGCTAATGACGACATAACTTGGGTTAGCTTAAAAAATTTCTTCCTAACCGAAGGAAGAAATTTTTTAAAGGTTCATAATTATAATTTTGAAGATATTCATAAAAAAATGTTGACACTAATTAATTAAAATGAGTATACAATTAATATTGCCAGTTATATTTTATTCTCTTATAGTATACCTATATCTATTTAATTTTGTAATTATGTAAAGTGCCCATTATACTGTTTACTCACTTGTTTCGTCGAACTGCTCGAATCCATTTTTGATTTTGATCAAATCGGTGTGAGGAGTTGTGAAGCATTAAAATGTTGTTTCGGGAGAGTTGAGCATCCGGGAAAGTTGGGTTATTGAATGTCATTGCACCCAACAACCACGTAATTACGCCCTCCCTTACGCATTAACATTTTTTTGGCAATATTACTAACATTTGAAATTGCCACAACACAACGCGAAGCCCACAGTTTGAGTTCTTTTTCACTTAATTTTTAGAACCCGAAATAGCGTTATATTACACAAAGCTCGTACTCGAGTGTTTTATAGTTTCAATAACTGCACTACCAAAAAACTAAAATACTTAAATTCTATCACAAAGCCACGATTTCAATATTATTTTAATTCGATCAACATGAACTGTAACTGGGGCGGTGTCAAATACAGAGCGAAAACTTCTGATTTCTGCCGTATTGAGCGCTGCGATCGGATTTTTTTTTAATTAAATTACATACTGTAAAACTTTATTTACCGGACATAACGTAAATATCTAAATCTCTATACCGGGTGCGTCTCAAAAGTGGCTCACCCCTATAACTTTTTTTATTTTTTCAGATAAAAATACGAGATTTGGTATGTTCCTATAAGACATAAATTAGGATTGATTGACGTATTCAAGTGTTTTTGGTCACTTCCTGTTTCACCGGAAATGACTACAACTTTTGATTTTTAAATGGCACCCTCAGTATTTTTTGACCTTATTCGATAGAAAATGACATTCTAAATAGAATGACATAATAGAGGTCAACTTTTGACATTCGCGCTTAATATCGCTCGTATTTTAAAATTCAGTCTAGAGTGCCATGGATCGTCTAATGTTTTTAGTGTATTTTCCTGGCCAGTTAAAAAATGCTCAAATCGTATTTTTAATCATACCTAATTTTTTTCAAATGGAACGATGGCTCATTATCATATTTGGAAAAAGCATTTTTTTACAAATAATTTGATACCGCACACTTGGTATTTCGAGTCAAATTGTCGTTAAAAATCGCATGTTACAATTTCAAATAAACCATATTCGAAAATGTCAAAAGTTGACAAATGATATGTCATTCTATTCAGACTGTCATTTTCTATCGAATAAAGCAACAAAACACCCAGGGTACCGTTTAAAATCAAAAGTTGTAGTCATTTCCGGTGAAACAGGAAGTGACAGATAACAATTGAATACGTCAATCAATCCTAATTTATGTCATATATTAATCTCGACTTTTAATCTGAAAAAATAAAAAGGTTATAGGGGTGAGCCACTTTTGAGACGCACCCGGTACATACGTATATCACATATAACAAAACAATATGCATCATATTGTATATGATGATTTGCACTGCACTGGTTTTAAGAATGTTCCATCGATATACCGTTAACCGCACTCTCAATTTAGTTGCAAATTACAAATAAATCATTTGTAGTTCGACGCTGTTTTTTGCCATTTGCATTTTAATACTATATTACATAATTTATATCCCCAGATATATATGGTCAATGGCGAAAATATTCGACTGTTCAAATATATATAATTTGTGAGCATATTCCAATAATTAACTTATTAAAAAGGTAATGGAATTTGACCAAATTCAACTTTGTCTTTGAAATCCGCTGTTTTAATGCATACATAATTTATCAGATATAAAATACGGCGATTCGAAACCAACAAAATATGTAATAAAAACCGATTGCAGTATGTTGTTTTATTTGGAATATCGTTAAGTTTAATTTTATTTTCACCTCTGGGCTACAAAAATTTAAGCTGAAGTAAATAAATTATTTACAAATTAGAATAAATAATGAAATTGTTGTACTAGTTTATACTAAAATATTTCATTCAATTCAGTGAACACATGAAAAATATTATGTATGATATATATATATACATTTTAAATTATCTTCAAAAATATTCATATGATTTTATACATATCCATATTGATTTTCTTTTTTGCATATTTTGCATTTTTTAAATAAATATCAATATGCTTATAGATTAATTGGATATGTAGGGTATTATTTTTATATCGAAGTTAGAGTCTACTTTTATATAACGTATCCCAGATAAGAATGAACAGCATAGGTCTCTCAGAAATAGCAAGAGGATACGGTCAGTTAAATTTGAGGAAAGTTCTGAAGATATTTCGGTAATTACAAATTTTACCGATTTTGTTTTTATTTTTTCGATCCCACATGCTCTACAAGTTGACGTTGGTAGATTTTCAATCTTACATTTTGTTCCCGAGATAACCTTTATTGATTACATTTTTCATTTCCATTTTCGAATTTATTATTGCACTTTTCCATTTCGTACTAGGCAGTGGCGTGCAGTGCAAATCAAAGCAGGGTATCCAAAAATTGGCAAAATAATAAAATAAGAGTATTAGACGAGTATATAAGAGTATTAGAGATCTGGCCATATAAAAAAATTATCATTGTTACATGGCAAATTTTTCTTGTGAGGTATTCTTTTGTGTAGCCATTATGAAATTGTCATGTCTGCCAGCGCGATTCCGGGGCTTAAAGTGGGGGCGGCCAATTGAAACGGTGTAATTTTGATACTAAAAATATTATAGGGTACACGAGTTATAATTGCGAAAATAGCTTTTATTTATTATTAAGAAACGGGGAAAATTGTTCGCAGTAGGTGCCCGGTGGCATAGAGGTACAGGCTCTCGACTACCAATCTCAAGGTAGTGTGTTCAGGGGTTCGAATCCCACACCTGGCATTTGTTCAGCCAACTATTTTTATTAAAATAAAAATAGTTTGGGTACCTAGGTCGACTCAGCCTTAAATGAGTACTTGGGATTCACAATTCTGATGTAATAAATAGGCGGTTGAAGCGTAGTGCTAGACACATTACCTTCCTTGTATACCGAACGGCTCTAGCATAGCAAGCTGTACCTTGCTACTCCCAAGGCGTTAAACGCTACATACGGGAGCTATTATTATTACTATAAATTCTTGGCAGACATTTTTCTCGTCGCTAAAATGCAGACAGACAATGCGAAAGAGGGATGAAATTTAAAAAAATGATGGCATACAATCGTATAATATGATTTATCTATACTTAAATTGATGAGGCGGCGAGCGAGCGTTCCATGAAAGCGCTAGAGTAATATCGCCTTCTGATAACTGTCTGCCGCTGATTTAGCCACGATCTTTTTGTAAGCACTTTTGCATACGGCTTTTAAAATAAATAAATATGACATTCCATCAATTGGCATGCATGTATGTCATAATTTTTTTTTCAAAATTTTATCCCTCTTTCGCGTTGTCTGCCGGCACTTGAGTGACGAGAAAAATGTCTGTCAACAATTTTCCACATTTCTTAATGTAAATAAAAGCTATTTTCGCAATTATAACTCGTGTACCTTATAATATTTTTAGTGTCAAAATTTCACCCTTTCGATTGGCCGCCCCCGCTTTAAGCCCCGGGATCGCGCTGGTAGACATGACTATTTCATAATGGCTACAAAAAAGGATAGTTCACAAGAAAAATTAGCCATGTAACGATGATAAGGTTTTTTATGTAGCCAGCTCTTAGACTATATCATAGTAATTAAAAAAGTAAAAGTGTTTTCGTGTATTGTGGTAATTAGTGTTTTACTTTGCTGTTGTAACACCAAAGGTTTCAACGCCCAACTGTAATGATATGAAATAATATTTTATGATTTTGTCTGGGGTAGACAAAGAGCAGGAAAAGTGGTAATGAGAATGTGAAATTTGTATTGTATCTTTTCAAACAGAGACGGAAAAAAGGTAAAAATTCAATCGGAAAAATTCGTTTTCTTTGCAATATCTTTAGAAGTTTAGATTTCAAAACATGACGTTGTTTATTCTTATATTGGAAACACTGCATATTTTTATCAAATTTATATATAACTTTTAAAATGAAATCACATGGGAGATATTTTTTAAAATTAAATATAATTAATAAAAAGAGACTTGGGTATTATAATTTAAAAAAAATTTGCAAGCAATACACTTCTAGTGCTATATGTATGTTGTATATTGTGTACATACGCTGGCTTTTTTTAAAATATGCTGATAATATCTGAAAACATACACATGTCATTTTGAGAATATGATTAATACTTGAATTAAAATTCTTTATGGGCTTACAGGAGATTATTTACATGCGTTATCCTAATATTTAATGCAGAAATTAATCTTAATTGAGTTCCATCAAGATTCTTCTAGACAAAGCCGTTCGGTTGAAACCGATAATCGTGCAAATTCCTACGTCTGATTTAACACCAATGGACGATTGTATTAGTTTAATTATATGAAAACGTACCTGTACACTCAACTTAGCTAAATTAACAGGAGATAGTGTCGAAGCTGTGCGCCTAGATGGCAGTCCCGAGTACATTAAGCAAATGTATGTTTAAATTATCTAGAAATTTGATCTGGTAACTCTGCGTTGGACTCGGTCCAAAAACCATTAGCCGGCATTATGTCATGTAAAGGCGTTACACCGTAGAATATAAGGATAATATTTTGCCGCGGTGTATTACGCTCTATACGTTTGTATCTGAATACATTCAGATTCTTATTATTTTCCCAAAATATATTGTACCGTACACCGGGTGTTAAAAAATAAGACGAGACTCCTATTTAGAAAAATCATATTCACTGACCGGTTCGAAAAACGCGAACACTTTAAAATTTTCATGAAAGTGTTAATACATTTTGTTCTAATGGGCCGAGTTTGATGGTTTTTTGAGTAATTTGTAGCAGAATTATTTTACTCATTTGGTCTCTTATTAAATAAAAAAATGATATCCCCATCTGTCTATTATACTAGAGAAAACAAATTTGTTAAACAAAAACATTTTGATGAAAGTGTCAAACAGCCTGGGTAATAGCTTTCCAAAGTAAGGAATTTAAAAACCACTTTAATTTCAAGGTGCATCTCATTTTAGTTTATTTTTTGTTTCATACGAAGATTTATTTTTGTTGGAGATATTTGCTTTTGAAGAAGACAATAATGATTACTAACAATTTTAGCTTAAAAGCATGCTTTTGCTCTGTCAGTCAATAGTTTTTATTGTCTTTGTAATATCACTGTCGTTGAAAAGTTATACAGGCTCAGTCTTAAATAAGTGTAAATATTTTCAGGGCTGGTAGATCTCGATAAAAGAAACATATTTTTTCTTTTCCGTTTTTGAAATAAGTCCCAAGAATAATATCCGAGTTATTTTACTTTGAAAATTTCCAATGAAAATTATTTTTTTTGCTTAAATTTTGAGAAGCACTGGACCTTCTCTGGTTTTTCTTTCTTGTAAAATGAATCTACGACCTCTGTTGCCATATTATCGAGAAATTACATTTTTAACTAAAAATTAAAAAAAAATCATTTTTTTTCAAAATTTTTTGTTCGCGAAAAAAACTCTTGTGTTTCTGGGGTCGAAATATACTTCCCCTAAAAATATTTGCACTTATTTTAGACTCACCCTGTAGTATTATGGTTTGTTATCAGTTACTAACAGAAGTAGTTTTAAGCTGTTTGAAGCCAGAAGCTGTATTGGTTATTGTTGCTTTAATTGAAAATGGCAGAGATCAACTTCTGGACTAACCTACCTTTGCTTGGAAATAAAGAGGGCGTTATTTTATATGCACAATGTATACAGGATGAGTCTTAAATAAGTGCAAATATATTTAGGGGTAGTATATTTCGACCCCAGAAACAATTTTCTTTCTCAAAAAAAAATTGAAAATTTAGAATTTTTTGAATTTTTTTTTGTAATTTATTTTAATTTTAGTTAAAAACATAACATCTTCATAATAATATGACAACATAGATAAATTAAATTTACGAGCAAGAAAACCCAGAAAAGATCCAGTAGTTCTCAAAATTTAAGCCAAAAATTATATTTTTTTGAAATCTTCTAAGTAAAATATCTCCGTTATTTTGGACTTATTGGAAAAATGGTAAAGAGAAAATATGTTTCTTTTATCAAGATCTACCAGCCCTGAAAACATTTGCACTTATTTAAGACTTACCCTGTATGATGAATGCCGTTGATCGTCATGTTCAATCTAACTTGACGACTTTTTCTTAGTACTTATAATATATCTGAACCTATTTTTTTTGAAATTGCAGTTCTTGTATTGTGGATTCAAGTAAAAAATTATTGTGGATTCTATTAATTTGAAACTACTTACAGCAGAAATTATTACTTTCGATTTAATTTACAGCTTATTTTACAAACTTTTAATGATTATGCTCAATATCTTCAGTAATAAAAATCCATTAAACGGCAATTACTAAAATTAACAGTACTAACCAATAAATCATTACGTTAAGTAATTAAATTGCTGTCTCGAAAAATGTAAATAAAAATATTTAATGTTCATATCAATATTACAATTACATTATATTTTACATTTTTAACCTACAGCATGTGCATTTACAATAATCATAATTACAGATTGTTATTTGTCTCACTAATGCTTATAGATCATTAATAAATCATTTAAAGAAAAAACGGCATTAAATTATTTTATAATGCCAGATTACTTACTCATGCACAAAACAATCACATACTAAGAACAAAAGAATTAATCATTATAAACCAGATTTTTGCACTATTAAACAATCCCAGCTACTACCTTTTGGTTGTGCAATAATTTCATATCCTTTAACAGTAAATTATGCTCACTTTTCTATTCGCATGATTAAGATTGTTATGGTAAACTTGGATACCCGTTTTTGTTTCCTTTAATGCAATTGATACGAAAAAATAAATGCAATGCATTTATCGATTAAGAATTTAGTAAAAAGTTAATTGAAAAATTAGCTGGCAGTGTGAATTATAACTGCACGGAATTAATATATGAAATTTTCCAATGTCTATGAGCTTTTTCTTTTATATAACTTATTGATTTTTGATAATAATTCAATGACTAGGCAGAATAAAGCGGTATATGTCATTTTTCATGTACGCGAAAAATATAATATTTCATTTTTCTTTAATAAACAATATTTCATAGCAGTTCTTTTTCGTAATGTTTTAATTAAAACCTTAAGAATTTCCCGTTTTTCTTGTTGTGTATTTGTTGTATCTGATTATATTAATATTTTATGTTCTATTAGGTTATTTTATTTTCTGTTTTTTGTTCTATACTAATTTTATATATTAGTAATAAAATAAACTTTAATTTACCGCATGTATATGAAGACCACGTGTTGATACAGGGTGAAGCTTATATAAATGCAAATATTTTTAGGGGTAGTCAAAATTTAAGCAAAAAACATATTTTTTGGAAATTTTCAAAGTAAAATAACTCGGTTAATTTGGACTTAATTGAAAAACGGTATAGAGAAAATATGTTTCTATTATTGAGAATATAATATTATCCAAAGACTGCAACATAAGCACTAAATAAACATCTTGGGCATAAAATGCAAGGCATAAGAAAGTTATTTACAATAAACATATATTTACCTTTTAAGACGCATTCTCACGGCTCCTGTACTTGACAAACATTTGTAATTGGCATACAGGGTATACACGGTGCGTCGGGAATCTATACAGAATTTCTAAGTTATTTATTATAAGAGCTACGCCGGCGCCGCACTCCCGCCAGACCCTGGTGGCCCTAAAAAAAACTTGCCAAGTACACGAGTCGTGAGAATGCGCCTTCACAAGTACTTGGGCACAATGATAAACACTCATATTGATAAGAAAAAAAAAAGATCCAGAATAGAACAAGCTAGAAAGTGTTTACCCAAATGAAAAGCTTGTCACAAGGTCAGAACTTGACCTGGAAGTTAGTATACGTAGATATAGATTATGTATTTTCTTCTCTTTTTCTCTTTTATGGTGGTGAATTGTGGACATTTAACTCTGCTCTAGGAAGAAATTTGGAAGCTATTGAAATCCATTGTTAAGAAGAATCGTCATTCCCATCACTACTGCACAATCGTTGCATCAGTCAACATCGATCAACATCAATCATATAATTTATTACAAAAAAAATATTTCTCGAAGCTCTTTAACTAAAAATGAGTATTTTTTCAAGCATACACTACAACCAACTAATTTCCTACTCAATATTCGTCTACTTTCCATATGATAAAAACTGTTTTCTAGTTCTAAACCTAACCAAACCAAACAACTATAAACAAATAAATTTGATTAAAATAAATAAAAGTGGGCAACGCTGTGCCGATGCCGGTCAAGCTTAATCACGTGACTAAAAGTTTATTTGGTATGAACTGTGCCTTTGTTTCGAAGTTTTCAAATTTCATAAGAACTCTTTTTAGTCGTAGGTACCTCGTGGTTCAGACAAAAAGCGTTGATTTTGATATGCAAATAATTATTCATTTAACTCACAAATTATTTTTTTTTTCATGTAAATCTAACTAATACTTTCTTACAGCTTCTAATAATTAAATTAGAACACATAACTTTTGCCTTAGTACAATTAAAAAATAGCAAATATGTAGATATTTTTCTGATAAGCATATTATATTCTAAGCAACTAATTTCTTGTTCAAAATTCGTCTGTTTTCCCAACAAGATATTTTTTCCCTGAATTGAACAAAACTGAATAAAAAACGACTCTTAAAATAAAGAACTGTGGCATTTCAACATAGTACGCTAACGAGGCTTCTAACCAAAGTACAATAGACCGGCCAAAGGAAATGTAATTTATTTCGATGCCGCGGTAAATAAATAAAGGAGTTCTTCATCTGAAAGCAAACAAGAGCTTCTGCCCCTAATTCGTATGATAAAGTGTTTTTCATTTTTTTACGAAGATAATAATTAAATTTTACCCGTTTCCATTTCTTCTCACCCCCACCGTTATATCGTCGGATCTTTTTTCCTGCAGTGTTTAGGTGCAGTCACGTATCCGGAAAAATTAGTTGTTTGTTTTACACAAAGAACATTTTTTGTTCGGTTTTTACATTGAAACTCATACGCTAAATCAAAATGTATGAATGTTAATTAGTTTAGATAAGCACGTTAGGGGTGGAATTGTCAGAAATTTCTCTCCTTTTTTATGATCGTATAACATTAGGGCTTTATATTTACATAAACATAATATGTTTATGTCCAATATTTCATTTTTACAACACGGTCAGTACTGATACTTTAACGGCTACTCTTGTGGAGATTTAAGAGCACAGCCTATTCATTGGACAGCCAGTCGACTTCGCAAATTTTTGAATTCCTGCTTGTTTTTACCCGCTTTTACCAGCAGGCAGTGAACATCAGTCCCGATAGTTTTTATATACGGAGGCTTCAATGGAGCCCAGTAACTGAGTTGTTACATAACATAAGGTAAAAAAAAATATCTATATACTTACGCAATCATTCAATTCTGGGCAAAAAATATATTGAAAATGTGGAAAAGTGGCACAAGAATGGATGGGTGGAGGTAGACCACTTTCTTACTCAAGCTATCACAGGTCATGGGTGTTTTGGCACATACCTAAAAAGGATGGGCAAAAGAGATAGCGATCGCTGTGTGTACTGTGAGGAGCAGGATACTCCTGCGCACCCTCTATTCAAGGGTGGAAGATGGACGGAATATAGGGACATGGGAGAGGCAAGGCGCGGCACAAAGGTCACGCTGGATAACGTCGGGGCAATTAATGTTGCCAAAATGCTTAAGGGTTTTGATGAAGACCAAATTTCAGGAAGAGTTGGCACAACGGTTGATACGTAGGATGCACACATAAGACAACCCTCTGCCTTGAAGTAATGCCTCGGGTGGTTCCGATATGGAGACTGAGGTTAGGAAAAGATGAGTTTTTAGTAGGTAGGCCCTCTGTGTAGAGTAGAGAGGAAGATCCCCACACTCCGACCTTAATGGCGTTTCCCATCTATACATAAAAATTAAAAAAAATTCCATGTAATTAATCGTAAACTGACTCGGTATGACTGACTAAAATTTCCATAGTGGATGCATTAAAGTATCTATTCTCAGTGAGATATAAATTTTCTCAGTAACTATTGAGTAAAAAATATGATAAATAAACTTTTTAACGTAAAATGTTTATGAAATTCACTTATTTCCAGTATTTTTTCGTATTGCATAAAGGAAATGCTCTTTGATCTTGGTCCACCGTACATTTTTTCAGATATCATTTAGATACTAAAATTTTAAAAATATAATTTTGTATAAAACGTACCTACTATGACAAGTAATGGCAACCATATTTTACCTAGAGCACCCTATATCAATATTAATAATCTGGATGTATATTTTATGATCTTGTTATATTCTCTACAAGCAGTGATTGATATGCAATTTCTTGAAATTTGTTTAGATATATTTTTCTAATTATAAATATCTGTAAACCATAGGTTATCTGACAATGATGTCTGTCGTATGTCTTCTGTCAAAATCTTCCCAGAGTCACTTAATAATTTATATCAATATTTTATTATTAAATTCACTGGATAGACATACTTATGATATGATATTTCTAAACTTGTTAAGAAAGCTTTTGTGATTCCCTTTTTGAAATCGGGTATCTGAACTTTAATTTAATTTATAAGTTATTATTCCATTAATAGGTAAATCTAATGAATCTAATAAATACTTTCTTACAACTCCTAAATTTATGACATATTTTTTTTTTACTTCAAATGGTTTTTCTCTCATTAGGCACCCCATTTTTTGCCTTTATCTTATAGATTTGGGCATTTGTGCGATTTTCAAGGATTTCATATCACTTTTTTCAATTTTTTTTACTACAGTATTCATATTTCAAAACTCTAGTATATAAACATTAGTAAACAAAATATTTGATTTTAACATATACCAAAAAATAGGAGACAATATCAATATCGATTAAAAATTAAAAACTTCACATTTACACGAATATGATTTATCTACTTTAAATTAAATAATGACAAAACTAATAATTATATTTTTATTCCAGCTCTCCTCATCTCAATCTTCCTTGGAGTTTCTGCCGGCCAACAACAATATTTTAGGGTACAGCCTCACGATGTCAAAGTTCAAGAAGGAGGAGAGGCCATGTTGGAATGCGAGGTGGCCAATTTAGTTGGACAAGTTCAATGGACAAAGGACGGGTTTGCGTTAGGTAAATATAATTTTCTCTAAGTGTCAACTAGCTTTTAGATAATATCAAACTTGCTATGTTATTTTTATTTTGACTAAGTTAAAACCTTTCTAGTAATAGAAGGCAAAAAAAATCAATACGCAGATATTATAAAATAGTCATAACCGTTTGTTTTAGCCTTAGAGTTAACAGTCGTAACTTTTAAATCGTAGTTGGCTTTTGAAAACATAAGGATTGGTATCACTATTTTCTTTTGTTCAAAAATGCAAAACGTTATAAAATATTAAAGAGTGGTATATAAGGATTGTTTTTAAAGAAAATATTTCTATAGACTTAATTATTTAGAAATAAATATTAACACAATTTCCTAATATTCGTATACACACGTGTGGAGCCTCTGTTAGAATTTCATCCGATGGAGAATACCATTATTTAAATTAATAAATACAAACTTGTCTTGTTTTTGTTGACAAACACAACAGAAACACAAACAATGATACTCCAATCGCGAATTGAGAGCTGCTCGATGTTTTGCTATCAGCTTAATCAAATTAGAATTCCATTTTCCAGCCTACAATTGAAAACTTTCCCGTTCCCATAGAAGTTTCTCTCAAATTACACGTATTCTCCGGCTTAACCGTTTCAGTTTGCTACGAATATCGACTCCAATTATTAACCCCATTTAATGGATGATTAAAGCAGTTTGAATTCTTACAACGATTAATTATTTTCTTATTTTTTTTCTGCTGGTCTAGTAAAAACTTTATGGAATACTTACTCAGATTGAAGGTAGTTTTACGAGGAAAATTAATTTGAAAATATGAAAAAATGGTCTATATTAAAGGATTATGAATATGGAATGGATTATTGTGATCTATATGGGTGGTCTGGTATATTTACGCCGTATTCAACGTTGAAAATTAATTTAATTTTAGGGGTAATAAATTAAATCTTGTTAATTATCAAACATTGTCATTGGACATAGTGAGGGTATCTATTTGCGGGTAAATATTGATAAGACCAAGGTGCTTGTTTTGTCAAAAATTATCATCAAACCCGACCTACTAATTAAAGGTGCTATAATACAACTAGTAACCTCTTACTAACGAAGCACACTGATAAACACTCAGATTGACGAGAAAAAAGAAATAAGATCCAGAATAGAACATGTTCACAAGATCAGACCTTAACTCAGACGTACTTATATGTATGATTGTATGTATCGTAGATATATTTTTTTTATAGTTCTCTCTGCTCTATGGTTGTAAAAGTTGAATACCCTACTCTAGAAAGAAATTTGGAAGCCTTTGCGGAATGTAATTGTACAGAACCATCCATCGAATATCATGGGTAGAAAACGTAACAAACGATAAAATTACCAGATGTATGAGAAAACAAAAAGACTAATTGTAAAACATCGCAAAATATCTAAAATGAGAGACTGGTTTCCGTTTGGATTCTACATTAGAAAATAAATAAAATATATTGAAACAAAAAATAGCAGACAATTAATTCACACTTTGGCAAAATTAAGCAGCCAAACGTGAAGTAATATTCAGAGTTCTACTGCCATTATACTAACCGTGTGACATTAGTCACATTACTTTCGTTCTTAGCGGAGAACGTATCCTAAATAAATTACCCGCTTCTTATCGAATTAGCCATAATTTGGCAACGCGGTTTAGTCGGCTTGCTATAACGCAGGCCAGCAATAATCATTATACGACTAATAAAGGGGCTTTTAGTGGATTACCCAAAGTGAATCGTCCTGTTCGGCTCATTGCACTCGACTTCTAAGATTGACCATTTGGCACACTTGGGCTTATTGATGGCGGTTCTTAGTTAACCCCACCTCTGCCCTTGAAGTATCAAGTACATTTGTAAAGACAAAAGACAAGTAGACGTAAAGAATATGTAAAAATGTAATTGAATAAAAAATCTATATTACTTAAAACTGTTTTTTTGGTACAATAAATAACAATATTAGTCGATGTATATGTCGCAGGCGTATCTAATAATTTGGCATTTTGCAAAATGGCAAGCATTTTCAACAAAAAAGTCTGTTTTCAGTCGCTTTGTAATATGGCTAATCAGAATTAGGCGTATTAAACAACGATGATATTTGCTGTTCATTTCTGCAAAATGACCGCTTGTTTTCAGTCATTCTTTAAAATTCCTAATGAAAACTAGTCAGATAGTGCAAAACATTTTACGCGGGATAGGTATGACTAACCTAAATTTATCCAAGGAATTTTTTTTTCAACATCTCTCAAAATTAGGAAAAAATGTCATCAATATAGTGATAATTCTATTAATGAGGGTGTGGTCAGAAATGTTCCAGCAATGAAATCTAAATTTGGAAGACAAGGGTTTCATAAATATTTCTTGAAATTCTGCAAAAAACATTGAAATAAAATGGCTCATGGTGCAAGAAAATTGCAATGATGTGTATCTCAGAGTGTCATGGCAGTAACATTTGTGTTAATAAATAGTTAATTATCCTCGTTATTACCACCAGCAAATGCATAGTTTTAACAAAGGTTTTAATGTAAAAATTAGCAAAAAAATATTAGTATCTTCTTTAAAAGCGAAGATCTCCAACAAAAATAAAGCTATTGAGATGTTTAAAAAACAATCTATCGAGAAAGAATATACCTAGATGATATAGTGATTTTTAAATCCCTTGCTGTCTTACATATTCCACAGGGTGATTTAAACTTTTATCAAAATATCAACGTTTTATTTTTCCTCGTATAATTGACAGATGGGAACTTTCATTTATAATTTAGAAAGAGATACTAAAAAATCCAATAATTTAGCTACATATTACTTAAAAAATCATCAAAGTCGGCCCACTAGAACAAAATATATTAAGCTTCAAAAATACACCAAATTTTAAGATGCCCGTTTTTCGTGCCGGTGAGTGTATAATATGTAACTTTCTCTGTCTCTTAATGGCGCGAATTATAGAGAAGAAGCAAACACCTAAACTTTAATTTTAGTTGTCATATTTTCCTTTTTTATAAATAATAAACACTGCTGGGATATAACAATAAAAAATATATAAAATATAAAATATGTATATATTTTTAACACAACAAAAAAGTTTTACGCCCGACATAAATTTCCCTATGACAAGATAAAATATATTGAGTTGGAAAAAAACGTAGTTTAATATTTTATTTCCATTTCAGAAAAATTGTTTCTTTTGAACTTCCCTCTTTCTTTTTCTATTTTCAAAATAAATAAACTCTCTGTTTGAAAATATCTTTACGGTAAACGTTTTGAATATTAGGATCTTTTTTGGCACATGAAAAAATACAATATGAATAAAACTAAATATATATATGACAGTCTATGCCTGATTAAAAAAAGGTTAGAGATATTCAGTTTTTTCCATGGGGGAGATTTTCTTTAAATTCAAATGCATGTTTAGCAGATAAGTCTACATTTTTTTACAAAGAATTGATTTACTTAAAAAAAATATTTTTTTGGGAGTGTTTAGAATAATTTAAAGCATTTACTAATTTGGCACATTCTTAATTATTATCGAAAAAAAGAAGTATGTGACGATAATTTAGAATAACGAGCACGCTGGATATAGGGAATATACGTTGGATATGATATATAAATTCAGGACAAACTGGCAACAAATTTTCCAGGTTTTCGTTTTTTCTATGGTAAGATTGGAAAATCTATTGACACACACTGCTCATTCTCGCCGCGTCGCGCCTGTTAAGAAGCTGGATGAGATCGAGTATCTTGTGAGTAAGAGTCGATTTAGACACTTGCCAAGTCGGTGGGCCAATGAAAAATGATATAGCCGAGGAACGCGGTTCGGTTTCCGCGTAAACAAATTCCCGTCCAGGTTACTCTTAGCAGCGTAAAGGAGAAGTTTAAAATACTTTACTGTCCCAAATGGATGAGTTTTGACCAAAGATTGAATAACCAACAAACTTTTATTTTTAACAAAATACAACAGGATACCAACCCTTCTTAATTTTTTTCTAATTTGGCATAAAACACCCTGTATATTGCGCAAGTTTGCTACAATTTAATTTTTACCGTATATCTTATAGTTTTCCAGACCCTATTGGCAGAGATATACAAGATACCTTATAAGGAGTATCTGAAATATAAGTTACAAGACTTTTAAGCAAAGTATTTGAAATATTAGTTACAAAATACTTTTGAAGAGGGTATTTAAGATACTAGATATAAAATACGTATTTTCTTTTATTAGGACTTTTATTAAAATAAAATACTTTTTGAAAGATTTTTATTTTATTTTTAAAGTTATTTAGCTTATTACATTAATAATAACTAGCGTGTACCAGCGACTTCGTTCGCCTCGAATTAGTCATTTGTAATGGTGATGATAAAACAAAGCAAGAATTTCCATTAACATACAAACTGGATAAAAAATTTTCACATTTATGTCAGCATGAGAAAAAAACAATATGGCAATATTATTATATAACTTGGTAATATTTGAGGGGTAGTTTCATCTCGTTGGAATTTGATATTCGAAAAATCCGTTTGCCAAAAATATGCTTTTTACGTCAAGCAGTTTAAGCAGAATCGCGGTTAAGAAATTACCCAATTTTTTGGAACACCCTGTATGATTTTTTAAAAAAATTCAAAATATGTGAACAAACCAAATAAGTTATGCTTGTCCAAACGTTTTCCCGAAAGACTAACCGTTTTTTAAATAACAAATATAATAATATTTGAGGGGCGTTTTCACCCTCTTGGAATTTGAGATTCGAGAAACCCCTCCTTATCGAACCTCTACACCCCACAGTCAATCCGTTTGCCAAAAATCAGCTTTAAACGTCAAGCAGTTTAAGCAGAATCGTGATTACTCGCAATGGTCATATTTTATGAAACACCCTGTATAAATTTATAAAAAAAACTTAAAATATGTAAAAAACAAAATAAAATATACGTGTTTAAGCGTTTTTTTTTGGAAACTTGACCGTTTTTTAAATAAAAAATATTGTAATATTTGAGGGGTGGTTTCACCCTCTTGGAACTGGAATTTCGAAAAATCCCTTCTTATCGAACCTCTACACCCTAGAATCAACCTTATGCCAAAATTGAGCTTCTTACGTTGAGTGGTTTGAGCAGGATCGTGATTAATCAGTATGTCAGTCACTTAAGGATTTTATATATTAGTATAGATTATGAACAAGAATCGTGTAAATCTGAGATTGTCTTTATTACTTAAATTGTAGTGTTTCTAGCCAGCGGTGCTGGCAGTAGACAGTCAGTAGTTATCACTGCTTGCACACAAAGGAATCAGAGTCCTCTAAAAACATGTAATAAGATTGGTCTGGTTTGGTTTGGTTTTCTTTTCGCGTATTCACCATTATTGTTTAAAGTGTCCAATTTCTGTTTTTCGTACTGATTAATTTTACGTGTTTCAGTCAGAACAAGACCTTTGTTATGTTCTTTAATGACTTTGGCATCCATTCCTTTTTAAAGAATGAAATGGGTGTTTTACTTTAATTCATTTAATAATACTAGATAGATACAGAAGAATAAAAATGTTGTAATTTTTAGAATGTTTATTAACATTGAAAATGTTTCTGTTATCCTATATAAGGGAGCCCAAATCGAATTAAAATGCTACATTTGCCACACCATGACGTCATATATACAAGGGTATAGGAAATCTCGGCGCAGTCGGCCAGCGCGCGCAAAAACCATTACATCGCTAATTGTTTATTGATATATCTTTATTAGTTTAAAAGCAAAAAATATGGGGTTTGCTTTGATACCTTGTCAAGACATAAGCGAAACTTTTAAATTGTTTCTTTTTTTCATTTAGGCCTTCGTTTTTCGTTAAATGAAAGTTATATTGAAAAAATCTATTTTTAAACCAAATTTTCGCATGATTGAAATGATTATTCATGTTTAAAGTTTTTTTTGGTCATAAGCACTAATGGAAATTTTTTTTTGTAAATAATTATAAAAAATTACTTCCTACGAAGACTTTATTGTGTATTGGATCAAAAAATAAGTATTTGTTTTCTCTATACGGTGGTATTAATATATCGATTTTTGATGATAGTGCCCTTTTACCCGGTCTAATTTTGTACTACTTTCGGAATAAGGGTCCCCATATCATGTACCGTACTTCCATCCCTGAAGAATTCAGCTTGTGACACCGAAGTGAGAGGTAACGTCAAAATAAGCTTTAATCTACCTACATCATAGGCAGGTGTAGGTACTCCAGGTATATTCTACCTAGACAGTAGCTGAACTAGCTGACAGTAGTAATTAATTTTTTATCCGATAAGTAGTTGTCATTGTATAAATTTAATCATCTTTTACCTCCTATAACGGTAGGTTTTGGATTTTTCCTGATTGGTTTGTTAAACAAAAATATACTGGGCATATAAATGTTACAGGTTAATTCGTTAAAGAAATATGTTACACACATATTATTTTAATAATAATAGTATAATAGTAATGGCTATATTATGTTATAACACATATGTATTGAATGTACTTATTTTAACCAATGCATTGTTTTGTTTTTTTAATCTCACAAATAAGAAATGTTTTATAGTTTTTATTATAAAAAACAGTGATTATACAATTTATTTACACCCCTTACACTGTTTTCTGTAAGGGGTGTAACCAGGAGTATATTTCGTAACCTCTTACGATATAAGAGGGCACAAAGTGTTTTATTACTTAATGCTTAAAATTTAATAATATATTTGTACATAAAATAAAATAGACTAGAAAGTCAATTAATTAATATTGACGTAATTACTAAATAAGTACAAGATTTTTTTTCTAATTATTTTAGTGTATTTTTAGTCACCTAATTATAAAGGAGAGATATCCAACCATTGCATTATTTTACTCACAAATAAATGTTTTATGGTTTTTATTATAAAACAACGATTAATTTATTATACACCCCTTAACCCAAACACTCCAAGGAGGATATTTCGTGACCCCTTATTTAAAGTGGACAAGCTTTATTAGTCAATGTTTTAATTACCCAGCGTCTTTAATAAAAATCTAATGTAATTTTTCATAGAAATGATCTGACATAAAAAGCAAATTTTATCAAAAAACTTTTTGATTATCTACAAGGAGTAAACCGCTGACAAATGTCTGTATACTAATGCCAAAGTAATGCCAAAAATACAAATTAAATACCAAAATTTCTCATATAATGCCCCACTAATGCCAAGCTGATTCCAATATAATACCACTAATACCACGAATAATATGTAACACATTTGTTTCACGAATTAACCTGTAACAATACTGGTAGGTACGTGCACAGATTTTTTCCTAGGTAACTTAAAAGTCGTTAAAAAGTCTAATTATATTTAAAGAAGATATAATTCCAACAAATTACATTATAAGGCCAATAATGCACAAGTAATACCATTAAAATTTTAGCGTTTTTAACTTGTGTAACATATTTCTTTAACGAATTAACCTGTAACAATAGTGGTAGGTACGCGCACAGATTTTTTCGCTAGGTAACTTATTAAGTCGTTAAACAGGCCTATAAAAGCTATAACAACATAGGTAACTAATATTTATAATTTAATTCGAGTTTTAATCTCAAATAATAAATGTTTTTACTGGTGTATTTCTGAAGTGTTCATTATTAAAAGTAGATATTCTTCAAGTTATGCGAAGTAATAAGTAATGTTTCCGGTGAGACCGCGTATATGTCACCGGATTCTGGTTAGTATAAAGACTTTTTCTATAGAAAGAGTTTTTTCTATATTTTCCTTTCAAAATAAGACTAATTTCTTCTTATTCTTTTAAATATTACAGTGTTTCTTTTTCCTAAAATGTTATACTTAATTTTCGCTTAAAATTAAAAAATCACAAATGGAGGAAAATATACGTTATTGAATAAAGTTTATACAAATCACTTTACCATAACAAAAAAGTAAAAACATGTCATGGCGGAAGATATTCAGGTGGCATTTCACACATTTATCTATTAAAATCGAGATTAAAATAATAAACTTGCGTAACATGTTATACACGAGATAGAAAGTTTCAGAATCGATTAATACGCAATACGCTACGCAGTCAACTTATTCCTATGCGCGGATGAGCGTCTTCAAGACTCTTCCTTCGGCCAGGGTCACGACGCCGCCGAAGAGGAATCGGCCTACGTTTGGCTAAACAGGCTGGACACGGTGGAGTACGATATTGGCGAGTCTGAATATTTATAAAAATTTGCAAAGTAAAATATGTTGGAAAAATAATTAGTCCATACATATATAAAAGCTCAAAGGGTTTTTTTGTTGCATCCATCCCGCCGAAAGCGCTTTACCAATCTTGATGATTCTTTTTTTAAATGAAAGGTATATATGTGTAGATTTGTTATGAAGTATTTTTATAGTGCTTAATGGCTATTTCTTTGTGTAAAACGACTAAATACTAAAACATACCTGAAAACACCTACACACAATACCTCCAGAAATAAATTAGTTGTCATTGTCAGTGGTGTGTCAGTTAGATTATATATTACGTTTTTAGATATTTTAGAGTGAGTTGATGCCGCCAGCTTTAGATACATAAATATTAGCACAAAGGTTCGTTTAAACGACATTAGTGAATTAGCTACACAAAGCGATTTTAGGAAATTCATCCTCTTAGAGAGTAAAATTATCTCGGAACAGTTTGTTGTATGAAAATTCCTTACTATTTCGTCTAGAAGAATGAAATCCTACAAAAAGAATTAGAAGAAATTTTTGAAATTCATCAACCAAATGGGTAAAGTTAGTAAAAATTTATATAAAACTTGGTGACGTCTGGATTATACACATAAAAATTGGCACAAAGGTAAAGCGAATTTATGAAATTTATACCCTTAGGGAGTAAAATAGGGAATGAAAGTTTGCTGTACGAAAATGCAATACTATAACATTATAAACCAGACAGTATAAAATTTTATACAAGGGTTTATTTAGTGACATCATAAGGAAATATATCTTCCTCAATTATCCTTCAAAGAATAAAAAATAACCTATAAAGAGAGTATTAGTGCTCTTAATAAATAAAAAAAAGATGAAAAATAAAAAACATCTATATGTTCACTAGCTCTCTATAAAGAAGTAAAAAATCATTTAAATCAATGCATAAACGATTCGAGGTGTAACGCGAACGTAGTTGCGAGAAAAAGCTAGTAATTTATTAAATTATTTTATTTAACTCATTAATTTTCATTGAAAAGGAATTTTTGTAATTCGCCACTATATTAGTTAAAAACTAAGAAACTCATATCAAATTTAAGTTTTGCGATTTTGACTTATACTTTTTACAAAATCTGAACACATTTTAAAAGAAAAAAAGTTTTTGATAATATTTGTGTAGATTGACTACAAGTTGTATAACATAAATTTCTACGACCGGTCTACCTAGTGGTCTGCAGCATCGCCTTGTGGTGCAAACGTGGGCCTGTTAATCTTTGACGTGACGCACAACAGCCAAGAAAAACAGAAGCGTGGCTAAGAATTTAGTAATTTAAAAAAAGTCTTTTAGATACAGTAGTAGGTATTAAAAGTTAAGTGTTTAAATGGGGTTTGCCTTTAACAGTTAAAAAATTATATCGTAAAGTGTAACTTTCCGTAAGAATTCTTTATCTGTCATTGATCATGATCTGTCATCATGTTAACCTGATGTTTTGTATGTTATTTTGTTTTTTTCGAGGTTTTTTTGCTTGCTTGTTTTACGGATAAGGTGCGATCGCATAATTATTATTGATAATGTTTTATTTAATGTTAACACTACTACTTTTTCAGTGAATCTGTAAATCTGTTGTTTTTTTGTTAAGTTCGTTATTTAAACATATGTATGTAATACACTCATATTAACACTAATCATATTTTTACGTTTTTATTCATCATTTTCAATGCCCCCCCGGTTGCATCTTTGTAAAGGACTGTGAATTTTTTGTTCTATTTTAGATTTAATGTTAATTAAAAAGTTTGATGTTACTTAATATATTAAGTAATAAATACGGATTTTTTTATTCATCTACGGATATTTCGTCACAATCGGGATATTATATTTGGTATTATGCACAGGTAATAATTAGTAAATGTATTTTAGCAAACTAAGTATTTATAAAATACTAAGATACTAAAAAATAAATCTAAATACAAGATACAAGATGAAATTAAATAAAGTATTTCAAATATAAGATGAAAATACGTATTTTGTACCTTATATATGTATTTCAAATACTTGTATCTGAAATAAATCATATCTCTGCGCATTGGTCAACATCGAATTTGGGACACACGAAATGAAATTGAATTGCGAAAATGAATTGCGTAAATAAAAATTTAAAACATAGAAATTCCAATTTACAGCCAAAAGTTTTACACACGACCTTAAACAAGGAACAAACTCAGCTACACCTTTTTCCCCACCTTTCAACTTCTAACCTACCCTCTTTTCCTTTGCAGGTTTTTCGTCGGTCATCCCCGGATTCCCCCGATACTCGGTTATCGGCGACAGGAGGCACGGGGTCTACAACTTGCGGATCAGCAACGCCTCCCTGGAGGACGACGCCGAGTATCAGTGCCAAGTGGGGCCCGCCAAACTCAACAAGGCCATCAGGGCCAACGCCAGGCTCAACGTCACTTGTAAGTACGAGAGAGAATGAGAGGGAGAGAGTGTTTGAGAGAGACGGGAGGTAGATTTTATGAAAAAATGTTTGGATGGGATTTGTATCAGTCAAAACTTTATAATTTGTTGGGGAAGCGGAAATATATTTTATAAAATAGGATTACAAAACTGAATGTAAAGTCGTATTATTAGAAAGAACGAATCGGATATTAGCAGTGATTTAATACGTACATGATGGTTTTTATCTCGATTTTTCAATGACGAGGGACAAAATATTATATTTAACTTATTAATATTTTGCTCTTAATAATTATTAAACTTTAAGAGTCCATTTCACTTGTCCGAAAAAGTAGAAAAATAAGCGTTCGGCATTTAACGTTTTATGTAAAACTGGCAAGGTATTTTTAAACAAATGAAAAAGGAAATTAAAGATAAAGGGTTATACTATATCCGTATTATTGTAGCACATTTTAGACAACTTCTTTATTTTTAAGTATTTGATCAAAAAAAATCAAATAGATCAAACAAAATCAACAAAATATTCCTTATGTTTGGACTTAATTTTCTCAAAAATAAAGACATAATTTAAAATTCCGTTACAACACGGAAATAGATTGAAGTTTTGTGATTACAGCGATATATAATTTAAATGGTTTTGTAACAAATTGCTCTCTATGTTATGGCAAATGCTGAAGCTGTGCAAACCTTAATCAAGCCTTAATCAAAACACGTGTGTGTGGAATTTTGGGTGCGGCTTAACACGACAGGATCGGACTAAGTCTTAGGCAGATTTCTAAAATATAATATACAGTTGTTGAGAAAATCTAGGAACTAGTGGGGTTGCAGTCGGAAGGATTTGAAATAGAATTAATACACTTTGTTAATTGTCAATATTTCGGAATTTATTTATTCCATCCTCAGGACATCAACGTGATAAAAAAGACCTTGATAAAAACTACATTAAAAAATAGGCTTGTGGGATGCATTGAAAACTCCACAGTAAAAACATCGCTGACCAGTCAACCACACTAAGGGCTATCCTGGGGCGATTAAGCCGCCTGATTATTATTTAAAATATTGGAAATAATTTAGAGATCTTCGAGTAAAATTCAATTGCGTCTCAATCTAACGCGTGGAGGCGCAAAGCAACCGACAAACAACAACTCTGAATTTGCTTTAGCACAATTCAAGCTATTTACTTACAAATTTATTAAAAATTAATCGATTTTAATCATAACCAACTTGTGTACATCTATATATTTTGAAAATTAGAGCCTTTTTTTAACGGTTTTCAATTTTAAACAATACTTTTTTGCCCAACAGGTAAAATACTAATAATGCTTTATGTTTTGGTATGCCTGTTTAATTTAATATCAAAATAGTTTCTACTAAGGGCTGGCAAATGTTAGTCATGGGTCGAGATTTCCATATGTAAGAAGAGTACAATAGGTTTATAATGTACCGAACAAAGAGAGGACAGTAAACACGTTGCCAAACGTATGAAATAAACCGAGAAACTGTGCACATCGCTAAGAGATGTGGAAAGGATATAGCAGATTTGTCGAGAAGTGTCTAGCTCTAGCAGTCAACTATTAAGCTTGACCAATCAGGTTGGTTAGCGTGGTTATTTTGAGTGTGTTAATTCATTTGTGTTTGTCAAAAACTCTAACGTGATTGGTCGGGCTTAATAGTTGCCTGCTAGGGCTAGATACAAGTGATTTGTCGCAGTTGGCCTGTCGACCCAATCAATACCTCTGTCAGTACTTAAAGTTCTAGGGAAAGGTGTACGTCATGCGTTCAGCTTTACGATTTAATTACGTCCCGTGATACTTAATTTGTTTATTTATTAACTAGTCGTAATTTTCCCTATAGCTTGAATTTTTTAAGTGCAAGCTAGAAACACTTGCATTTTTTGGTAAAAATAAGTGGAATTGAGTGGGTGTTTGATAGTGGTCGAGCTATAAGAACTCTGAATTCAAAAATCGATATCTCGAAATCTATTAGAAATAATAGATTGTAGTTTTTTCAAGAACTTTGTTAATATTTCTGCTGTATTTTCTTTGTAGACAGTATGTGAAAATCGTTATCAATAAAAAAAATACACGATTGCTGAAAATTGCTATGCTCTAAAAGTAAATGGATGGATCGTTTACAATACTTGAATAGAAAAAACAACCTTATCAAATTTTTCTTATGTAAACATATTGTAAAATATCCGATCTTGAAAATAAAAAAAGTTTTAATATCTAAAGTGGTTCTTGAGTTATGCACGTACCTGTTATGTGTTAAAAAGTTGAGTAAATTATCGCGATTACTGACGTTTTTGCGTTATAAAAAAAAATGACACCCTAACGATATCCTTATAATTCCATTTCAGATGCTCAGAAACATGTCTAATGATTTTATCTAGTTATCTCTTGAAAAAAAAGTCTTTTAAAAATAAGCGGTTTGCGATCGTGATTTTACTTTACTTGGTAGGGAAAGGCGTACCGGCAACGCCGCAACAACACACTGACGCACTTCTCTCACATGCCGACCCAAAAGTATCAGTTGCCAGCACGGTATAATAATGCAAATATATTTTCTTCGTGAGATAGACAAAGGAGGGAGAACATGTGAGAACAAAAGAAACGAGATTTTATAAAAAATGGAAAGGATTTGCCCCAGTCAAAACTTTATAATTTGTTGGGGAAAGATGTTTTGCGGTGGAAGATGAGATAATCCCAAAGGAGGGATTTTAACGTCAGGTTGCTTTTTTGGTCGTCTAATTGGAAGCCTGTGTTTATGTGTGTGATATAAAATGTGATAAAAATTTGATAAAAAAGTGTCCCGATAATACTGAGTGAAAAACAAAGTTTATGAAAACAGAGCCAACCACTTAAAAAGTCAAATAATAGAAAAATATTTTTGTGATGTCAGGCAAAATATAAATAACAAAACTTAAATTTACTGTTGGTGCATGGAAATATTAGTTTTGTATGAATTACGATGCTAATGATTTTAATTTCAGTGATGTAAAAATATTTTTTTCCTTGTATCTCATTATTTTATCCAATCTTTTTCTTGATTAATTTATATCAAATATTTACTGAGTTATTTTCTCTGAATAATACTTTAATGTTCTAAGGTCATATTTTTAAAATTGTGATACAACAAGCTAATACGTTAAATAAATCGATTACTTATAATCGCTCTTTCTTAAAGCTCTTTTCATTCGGAAGAACAAACATTTTTATTTAGCATTTACATATTTTTAACTATAGGATAACTATCTGACGTAGAGTATACTTTTTCCACTATTTTTATTGCTTTTGACAGAAAGCACCAGTGCAGAAGAAAGAAGGAGAAGATTGGGATAAATTAAATAAAAATGGATATTCAGATGAAAAAGTAATGTATGCACTAGAGCAAAGTTCTGCTGTAAAAAGCAGTCTAGATAAAGGTCAAAAATATAGCAAACCAGAAGAAAAAGCAAATATGATTTTGTGCCAAAATGTATTTTTTTCTTAAACAACTGGTGCAAAAACGGTCTGCTTTTCATTTGTGGCAGGGTACATTTTTTCTACAACAATATTCCTACTACGTTTGGACAGGCCGCACCAGTGCAAAAGACAGAAGTAGAAGATTGGGATGATATTGGGAAACACCAAGAAATAACAGCAAATATTATTAATACTATAAGAATCAATACAGGTGGCACCATAATTTGATTTTTCTCAAAACGCCTGGAGCAAATATCGTCTCCCTTCAAATTTCCATCACCTCTTCCTTCATTTTATACCTAGCTAGCGTCACC
Source organism: Sitophilus oryzae (assembly GCF_002938485.1). Classification (NCBI taxonomy): domain Eukaryota; kingdom Metazoa; phylum Arthropoda; class Insecta; order Coleoptera; family Curculionidae; genus Sitophilus; species Sitophilus oryzae. The sequence goes on along the minus strand of NW_022146345.1, from coordinate 1,030,380 downwards.
GCAGCACAGCACGGTATAATAACGGTGCAGGGTAACGTCGGCGTTTCCCTGATAATAATTAATCCCCTAGTCGATTTCGAGGGAATCCGATGCGGCTGCCAAGGAGATTACACATGTTATGCCCGCACGTACAGGTAGGTAATAGATTAGATGGCAAACAGGGCCTAATGCCGCTGCTTACGAATATGAATCTATTAAATCGAAATGAAAGGATAATTAGCGGAAGCGTTTAGCTGTTTTGGGAATAGCGGCTTAAGTCTTGGGTACTAACAGGCTTAAATGACGTTCGACGTTGGCAACTACGACGCAAAACAAACGCTCGTGTCAGTTTTATTCGAACTAAGTTTGAGGAATTTCTTAGTTTACAGACTTAGCTTGCTATTTGAAAATTAGCTTAATAGAGTTACTTAGAAATATCAAGTTTGATTGATATTATTTTTTATTAGACATATTTCAGTTCACTGCACCTAATACATATAGATATTCTTTTATATCATAGAGAGATAGATTCTATAAGGTGACATTCTACAACACTTTCATATCTACTACGTTCCTGTCCATCTCTACATTACTTTCTCAATAAAAATTTGAGGACTGAAGCTTCCATATAGCTCTTTTCCAATGATTTAATATCGTTTTGTGCAAAAAACACGCATTTCCGAGCTACTACCTGACGAAGAATTTGTTTTGTCGTTTCCTGATTTGCTTGATAAAATGTGGATATGGCTTCGTTAATACCATCAATTATAAATGGATATTTTTAGTTTTCTATCTTTGCTTATCAGGTCTGTCGTAAACGTTGGTAAGTGTTCTACTATGAACTCTTTATCCTGCCTGTGTCTATTTCAACAATGAACCCAAGTAATGTTCTTGTTGGTTTTGTGCAAGCTGGGTTTGAAAATAAGATGAGTTAAGAAACGTATTCGGTATAAAAGTACATAACTTGATTATTATAATAAACAAAACCTTAAGTTGAACAGAAAATTACTTAGAAATATGTTTTTAATAGATATTACTTTATTTACGATAATGAGGAAGATGCATATATTTTATTTTTCGCCAGAAACTGTTCAATTTATTAGAATAAATATGTATAGATGCAAAAAATAACTTCTTTCTTGAAAGCAATACCACAATTTCATAAAACGGACCATTAAAATACTATGGATAACGCAAACGACGCCTCGCGAATTGAAACGATATTGCGAATTGAAACGATATTCTATTGGTCTGACGTCACCCGCCGTTCTCGACGACGCGCGATGGCCAGCAGCAGCCAGACGTGTTCCGTTTATGAAATTCAAGGAATGAAAATATTATACAAGGTGTCCCATAAGCAAACGCCAAAAATAAGTTACTTTTTGAAACACCCTATATATTTTTGGGTTCTTCGCAGATTTCTAGATATTCTAGATATATTTCATGTATAATATTCTATACCTATCTTCAAATGTTTACGAAATATTGACAGTTGAAAAGCGAAAAATACCTACAATTTTCTGGACCACCTTTTTTAAGACACCCTGTATAACTAGAATTAATTTTAAAAGAGAGTATATGAAAAACCATGCGACTTTTTTATTTAATGATTTCTTCTAAAACTTGCAGTTAAGGCTGTATGTGGGTGTCAAAATATAATGAATAACCCTGTACATTCAAATTTCATATACCTATGTAAGACAATATACATAAATATATGACTTTTTGGCCTCTTTTTCCGCTACTCGTATTTTTGTTTATAAATATATGAACTTACATCAAAATGATCTTCACAACAATAAATCGTAAAAATAGAGGATAATTTAATGTTTTTCTTTTCATCTCTTCTCATGGCCTTGGACCATTTTTTTCTGTTTTCGTTCATCCATTACTATTTATAAATATCACTAATTACTAATTATGTATTAATTAACACAAATAATTAAAATTTTGACTCGGATTCAACAGCGTTTAAAAGCAAACTGTCTAAAGTAAACACGCGTCTGGCTCCACTCAACCAGAAGAACGGCGGGTGACGTCACAGCGGCAAGGCGCGGTAGAGACCGTTTGCCCGGCCATTTAAATTAACAATATTTAATGATTTTATATTAGAGGCATTTCTTAACCGATATCAACGATTTTTTTTGTTCAATTTGTAATTATATGAACTATTTTTTAAAACCATTATTTAAAAACATGCATTTTCCTCATTGACATAAATATTACCAAAGGAACGCTTGTGATATAGGTACACTTCAAAGAAAATGTCTAAGATTAAAAAAAAGCCTAATGTTTAGGTGGTAAAATTGTAGGTATATTGTAATTTTTTTTTATAAAATACAAATATTTATTGGCAAAAAATAAACCAGTGCGTAACAAATATTAAAAATGGATTACATAAATAAAAAAACGCGCTGTTTTAAAATTCGTATGTTTGGCAGTGCCAACCTTTATTTGTAATACTAGACATTAATTGAAAAAAAAAACGTATACACTTCATAATTACCACCCAAAATTCTCGTATTATTGAAACAAAATATGACATTCCAATTTGACTATTTTTTTCTGTTTACAAATGGGCAACTAATAACTTTTATAAAACATATCGGCAACAATAATTATTTTCAGCTAAAAACAAAACATGAATATGGTTTACAGTTTTAATTAAAAAACGTTATTATAAACTATTGGTAGAACACATGTCGTTCAATTTTAAAAAGTGTTTCCATTTTAAAAAATTTGCTGTCATATTTTACACAAGAAAAAATTTGCTTTAAAATAAATTAGTATTTTTTTGGCATATTTTTTGATATTTTTATAAATTAGTGTAAGGTTTAATTTATTTTTTTTATTTGTGTTTAAAGAATATGAAGGTCTAAAAAATATACACTAATACTAAAAAGTTATGCAATATTTATTTGCAAATCCAGAAATATTAGGAAAATTTTAAATTTGGGCTAGATAAATAGATATTCATTATCATATGCCCAGAACACTTCTGCGAGCCCGCTAGAGCAGTCACAAGAATGGCCCAAAAATACTGCCGAATGAAGGCATGCCCAGTCTTTCTCAATCTGAAGAAGAAACAACAGCGACAACCTGACAAAAGGACAGTTCTTTGTATTAGGCAATGATAAGACATTGGAAAGAGCTCTATGAATGATTCAATCTTTAAGTTGTTAGACTTTTTGAAATGTATAGGACTGGAGAGTGTAACCACGAGATCAGAAGATGACCTCAATAGATCTGAATATCCCGCAGCGGAACAGACCAATTGCCACTTGAAAAATCTAATTTAATCTAGATAAATAAACATAGTACACATTTTTATCTTTCCTATGATATACTGAACCTTAACTATATTTATTATCATTAAACAGCGCTATGATCACTATAGTAACGCATTCCGGCATTCCGGCAAACAAACAGTTATTTATAAATATTTTTATTTTAAATCATATATGCTACTTTCTATATTTTATCTAAAGATTTCCCATGCACACAGTAACATATATTAATTAAGAAATCAACAAGACAACGACATAAAATTTTACAGTTAAACTCATTTAAAGATTTAAGCGAAAACGGTTCGCGATTAAACGTTAATTCCCCGTCTTTTCCAGTTAATTTAGGCCTGTTTTGTGCTCATTAAGTAAAAATTATTTGCCGCCTATCAACGTAACATCAATTAAGGGCGCTTTATCTCCAATCAAATGAAAGATAAAATGTCAGTGTGGTTCAACAACCACTTGCCTTTTCTTTTTGGCGAACTTAAAATTAAGGAAACCAATAATTTTTAATATATAAATAAAAATGCGTGTTATTTAATTCTTTAATTCCAATCTGTATGACAATTATATTAATAATTTTGTTATTATATGAGGATAATGATGTTATTATTAATAAAGGCTGTATCCCATTTCTTTCCTAGGCTATGGTTTTCTGTTTCGTTTCTATTTTTTTTTCTGAAATTTTTATTATTATGAAACACAGTTCCTCAAAAATATTTTTCATCATTATCACCAAATTAACCAGGGGAAGAAGATTTTTTTCTGGTTCTAAGTGTCATTATATATGTTTTTCTGGAAAAACTATCATCAATATTAAATACCATTTAAAAGTTGAATGCATTAAAGCATGGAATAAAAGTTCTATAATAAGTTAGAAAATATTAATATTCGTCATTTCTTTTAATTTGTCCAACTGTTCCGTATTTTATCGATATTTTTCATGAACCGATTCTTACCGTAGTTATCGGTTAAAAAAATGTATGGTTAATGGTTAATGGAACAACTAGGCGTTGTACTGCACGGGGGAATGGCTTTACGCAACCTGGTTAATCTGGTTTTAGAACAGAATACATTCAAAGTAGATTTTCTGACAAAATATCTCTTGTGCAATATCAATTAACCATAAATTTTGAAAAATCTTCACTCTTATTTGCTTATTTTTCCCGATAATCATAGATTATGTTCACTTGTGTTACCACTGATGATAAATATGGACAATATACAGTACACCATTCCCTTTTGAATTTGCTACAATCAGATTCTAAAAGATATTTCATAAAGTTCTAAAACAGAAAGAAGAATACATACAACATTAAAAGAACGGCGTAGTAAAAAACGTAGTTTTGATGCAACAATACAGGTCCCGACCTATTTTTTCTCATTTTTGTTCCTGTATCGCAGCATGTTCTATAGATTCGCCGATCGATTCCATAAATCAGCGCTATAAATGCCGGCTGCATTCGGGGCCGAAAAATGAAAAACTGCGTCGTTGTGTCTCCAGGCTTAAGGTCGCCATGGACGACGATATTTATCGGCAGTTTTCTGGACTAATTTGTATTTTGACTAATCTGACTTTTTTTGACTAAAGCTTTATTTAGAACCTCGAAATTAGTGGTACGTTTCCTTTGAACGCATCCTGAAAATATGGGAATGTACACGACAACCATCTACTGGAATCCAGATCTTCTGATCTTCATTGAGGACTTTTTTAAACCCCACCTAGTTTCTTCATAACTGTCCCAAGAATAGTGATGTTGTATTTTCTTACTACCTCTCCTGGCAGACAGGAGCAAATGTTTTTATTTTCTTTAATTCATTTTCATGAAGAGGAATATTCAAATCATTGTTTTATTATTGTTCATTATTTTTATTTTTAAACTTACATTTGTTTCAAATCTCTGGATTATTCTTTGAACTGTTGATTATTCGGTAATGTCAATCCGGAGACAAAGCTGCGAATATATCTAACACAGCAGAAATACTACTCCCAGCAAAATGCCATTTAACCATCATAACTTCTTCAGAAGTTGTGAAAATCATATTTTATGCAAAATTCCCAAATTTGACAATGACAAAATTACATTTTTGCTAGTATTTTAATTGTAGATTTCTGCGGATCGTATTAAAAAATTTTAGAAATTTGAAATTTTCGCAGATTTTTGCGACTAACATTTAAATGCCGATTCCAAATAAAATGAAAATCTAGACGAAATTAAAACGACGAAGAACAAACAAATTTAACGCCTCTTCGTAAATGTCTAATACAACTTGCAACTTATCTGGGATACATTATTTCGCAACATTCTGACTATTTCACCTAGGGGAGCAAAACTGAAATAAGTGAGCGTGTGTGGTGGACTTTACACGAAGAAGAACAGAGGGAGCAGATAGAGATAGCGGCCGGACGGATAAAGATAGAGCGGCAGTTAGAGAAGATTGCCGCAGATAGAGCCCCGAAATAATTACTGGACGGTCGATGGTGCAGATTTCGCGGATTTACGCTAACTTAACAGTCGCAACGTTTCAAAGTTTATTAAATTAGACGAAGGATATTGTATTTTCAAACGGAATCTGATTTACAATGTAGCCGGTCGTATTTTTAATGAAAAAGAAGCGTAACATTTTTAGTTGACTCTAACCCATCCCCTCGTACTGCCAGTGCATTGTAGGTAATATTTAAAAAGTATATCAAAAAATTAGGAGAACTATGTCCTATTCTAGTAACTGATATTGAGCAATTGGAAAATTTGAGGATATTTTAACAAACAAAGTGTGATCCAAGTTTAAAATATTAAAAAAAATAATGCATTTATGCAGATTTAAGAGACTTTAATAAGACATGTTTGGAAAAGGGGATTTTGGGCAGTTAGATTCAACAATACAAATGGTCATATATGAAAGTAAAAATATATAATAAATATTTTTTACAAACAACTGAAACAGCAGGTTAAATTCCCTAAACAACGTTCACACAAACCTAAACAGTAAATTTAAATCTAGATCTGGATCGACGACATAGAGTCATTTAATGTTATACCTGGACGGTATTACTTTACAGTGCCTACTAAACTTGGCCTCGTTAAAGTAAAGGTCCTAAAGCGCATTGAATAATTAATAGACCGTTAAGACCAAATTAATACTATATAAGACCACATAATGCCACATAAGAATTACTAATAAATGGTTATACCATATTTCAAAAAAATATGGAATAAACATCATACAAAGTGAAAATTTTAAAAATAGCCTTATGAAATTTCTTTTATACAAAAGATATTATGACGAAGATGTTAAATACATATCAGGGAATTGGAGGGGACTAAAAATCTAATACCTTGCCTCACTTCGTAGAGGTTTACCACTTTAGTTATTTTCTAACGTGAACCTACCTACACATCACTGAATAACTCGTTGATTTTTCTTTACAACCATTTAACAAAATCCTAAGTCGTATTAATAACTGTTGAGATATCGGTGTATAATACATATCAAAGATTCACTGTATCTGTTCTCCAATATTTCGATGACTTATGGCTTGAGGGAATGTAATTGAAGATGAAGTATTTTTTTCTCAAACTAAAGAAAATTTCGTTACATTCCACATGGAAAAACATCAACTTATTTCTAAAAAGACCGTTAAATAATTTGTTTTGTTCTTTTCAAGGATGTTGCCTAAACAGGTTGCTCAATTGCTCAATTTGTACCAGTACGATTTAGGAAAACCGCCAAACCGGTTTTCTGAATCGAATTGTAAGGCTTCTGAAAAATTGATATTGCTGTTGAAATAATACTAATAAAAATCTGATAAAGATATATAAGATCTAGAAAAGATAGTTTCAATCATTTATTAATGATGCAAACAGGGTTAGCAAAATATGCATCCGGAGGCTAAAATAAAAATTCTTTGATGGATTGCGGCACATTTTTGTAGGTTTCTCCATTGCAACTGAATGAAGAATTATGCATATTATATATATATTTACGATACCTTTTAGCATATCTTTAATCTTCTCTTTAATTTATTAAAATAAAAACTATAAAGAAAATGCCTTTTAAATCGGAGTCGAATAAATTCCCTAATTTCTCGGAACGAACTTCGAGATTTTTTATCGCTTCATAACGGCACTAAAAGTAATTTGTCTCGATTAAAATAACCTTATTTTTAACGTTCGACTTGTGGTTCGACCATGGAACGTCTAAATCATAGCCCTTCTGTCGACCGCCGTTTAAACGCACGAAAGGACCTAAATGCAGGAGTGTCTCTTCGCACGCAACGTATATTGTGGAGTACTCTTTTTTTGGTATGAGAAACTGGTGTTTTTCGTTTCAATAGCAGGGAATTGAAGTGTCATTTTTGTGCCTGAAACGTTTCTGTTTGAAAAGAACAATAATTGTAAAAAAATCACTACAATCATGTTTGACATCTGTTTATTAAAATATTTCTAAAGAATAATTGAAAGTATTTTATTATTGTTACCTGAATTTTTATGAGATACCTTTTTTTGTAACAAAATTATTTAGATTCTAAAAGAAGTGTAAACCAAGTAATGGATATAATAACCTATACACAAATCAAGCGGGAACTTACTATTTTATTTTAAATCGAATTCATTATTTTTAAATATACATAATTTATTATGGAGTGACCAGCCATGGTTCAGTAGCAAGTATGTCTGACCAACGTCCTCCAATGGTCTAAGACACTCAAAAAAATTCCTCAAAACTTACGACCGAAAAAAATAAAATATATTCCTTCATTTAAGTAAGAACAATCTTCGGATTGTTACGGGGTTTTTAACGGGATTTCTCCCCGTTCTTGAGTTATAGGGGGTTATAACTCATCATAAAGTCTCAGGGCTTTGACAAAAACCAGTATCTGAGACGGCTTCACAGAGGTTAGCCCTCCATCTTCAACATCAGCCGTACCAAAGTTACACTACACAATATATTGAATCAAACCTAAAGTATTTATTTGAATTTAAAAATTTTCTGTAGAGGTTAAAAAATGGGAATTGAGAAACTGTTAAAATATCAATCAAAATCCTTTGGCAGACAAAATCAAATTAAATTTTATTTTGTTAGATCGCACGGAAGACTAAAACACTCCCGAGTTCAAACGAAAATATTTCCAAATAAACTCTTTTTCACCAAATCTTTTCGAAAAGGAACCGGTTAAGTATGCTCCATCGAACATATTGAATTTTTTTCTCCCCTTTTTTGTTAACGAAACAATTTCGTTTTTAATTTTCGCCATCGCCCCGCGGTACCTGAAAAACTTACAATAAGCACCGTAACTTTTCTCCAATTAACGCTGGAAGGAAATTCGAGTTAATTTCGAAGAATTAAAAAAGTCGGGTTTCTCCCAGTTTTCTTTTTAGACGTGCAGACACAATGGCGAGCCAAAGCGAAGGGAAATTGGCTTCGTCCGTCTACCGTGAATCCTGCTTAACGAGATGCAAGTTTAGTAGCAATTTCGGGTGTATTGTGTGACAAATTCACGCTTATAAACGCACGACAAAAGAATATGCTCGGAGTTTCTTGATATTTCAGTTAGATACGGTTCAAAATGGAGCGAAATTGGTAGATTAGATATGGATTAGCAACAGTCGGTTTCCTAAACGGTTACGAAAGAGGCATTCTATTTTGTCAATAAACTTCAAAAGACGGTGGTTCAGTAGTAGAGGACGTCGCGTCGGCTGTAACTAGGGAATCGTTAATGATACGAATGTCACAAATAATCATCATAATGATCAAAGTATCAGAATTTATCAAAGAAAAAACCATGTTAGACATTTTAGAAAAGTAGAGAGTAACCTGAATGTATTACCATTATTAGAAGAAGAATATCCCAATTCTTCCTCTCCAGAAATATCGACTAAAAAACGTCTCTTAGAGTGGTATTAATAGAACTATAAAAACACATAAATTTCGTCCTATTAATTAGAACTACATTAAGATCTGAATGACTTTATCAATAGAATTAATTTTTTCAATACATATTATGCTTAATTACAATTGATGAAAATGGGGGATTTAACTAAAATCTTATTTCCCGATGATGCTGCCTTTAAATGTAACGGATTAGTAAATAAACGTAATATTTATTATTATCTCACAGAAAGCGCACACTGTAGTAGATAGGTATGACATTTTTATTGATAAAGGCCTATTATTGATAGAGCGAAAGTTTACAACCTTGTCTCATATTTTCAAAAAGCAGCATTTGCTCATAAAATATTAATTTTAGATTGAATGTGGCAGACAATGATTCAGTATTAAAACTAAAAGAGATTCGGACTTCCATTGTCTTTATTTATTTTTCTTACACAACATTTCGGTCAGAAGTATCACTGACCGTCATCAAGTGTGAAATGATAACGGTCAGTTAACAGTTAACTAATAACAGTTCACACTTGATAACGGTCAGTGATACTTCTGACCGAAACGTTGTGTAAGTAAAGTAAATAGATAATGGAAGTCCGAAACTAATTTAGTTTTAATCTTTTTAAATCTATTTTAGATATAAGAAGTGCTTAATGAAACAAAAATATTAAACAAAACTCTGTTCGATCATAATACAAAATACAGGGTGTTCCATTAAAATAGTCGAGAAATATACAACATTTAGTTTTAACTTACCCTGTATATATTAAACAAAATTGCAAATTTTGGATAACAGTATTTTAAAGAATACACTATTATACAGTATTTCCTATAATAAATTGTAAAATTCTTCGAATTTAGAATTTTGTGTGTGCTTTCAATAAGCAGTAAATTTAGTTTAAAAACTGTTATATTTCAAAAATCACTCGGTATAGCAGATGATACGTTATGGTATTTTTAGAATGAGAATCTAATGGAAAATTCACTGAGCTAAAAAATATACTTTGAAAACGTGTTTGAATCACCCTATTCGTAAAAAATATTTTCAAAATGTGCGTTAACGTTGCCCTCACATTACGTAAAAAAATGAAATAAAAATTGAATCTAAAAACCTAATATAGAGCTTTTTCGGAACCTGAGTCACCCTATATACATCGAAAATTAACAATATTTATAAACATTGGTCACCAGTTCGTAAAAAAATATTTGTGTTAAAAAGTTATTTTAGAATATATATATAGGATGAGGCATAAATACGTGCAAATATTTTCAGGGCCGGTAGATATCGATAAAGGAAACATTTTCTATTTACCGTTTTTCAATCAAGTCCAAAATAACCGAGATTTTACTTTGAAAATGACAAAAAAATTGATTTTTCGCTTAGATTTTGTGAACCACTGGATTTTTTCTGGATTTTCTCTCTTGTAAATTTAATCTACTATCTATGTGCCATATTATGAAGATATTGTGTTTTTAACTAAAAGTTAAACAATTTTTTTCAAAAACTCCTTTCAAGTTTCCAAGTTTCTCAAAAATAAAGTATTTCTGGGGTCGAAATATACTACCCCTAATAATATATTCCACTTATTTAAGACTCACCCCGTATATATCTTTAATACACCGTAACTTGACGATGTACTAACTTGATTCAAAGCACTGAAATAATCTTTTTAAGGCTTTTAATTTTTTGTACCACCCTATATGTTTTAAACATTGGAAAATAAAAACTTATAATTTAGAATGTTTAGTTTATTTTTACATGAATAGAGAATGTTTTGAGAGTAACATAATACATCAGTACAATACTAGAAAGAATTTACTAAACTATCCCGCTCATAAACTTGCGATTACGGAAAAAAGCCCTTTGTATATGTGTTTAAAGTTTTATAATGAACTGCCCTTAACACTTAGACTCTGTGGAAAGTTAAGCGAATTTAAATTTAAGTTAAAAAATTATTTATTAAATATAGAGCCTTATAGCTTGCCAGAATTTTTTAATTTCAATGGTTAATTAGGATTAAGGAAATATTGTTGAATTATATCCAATATTGTAAATTTTAGGTTTATTTTTTTTCTATATATTTTCCCGTTTATGTAAGTA
>NW_022146345.1:409962-419119 GCF_002938485.1 Sitophilus oryzae | reverse complement strand
ACAAGGTAGTTGAGGTGCCAGTATTATTTTGTGTGTTATTTCGGATAGATATATGAATAAGTGTGTTGTGCCGACCATTACACTTTCTACAGTTGGACAATCTGCATTCTGTGTTTTTGTGACCGAACCGTAGGCAATTTAAACACAATCTAAGCCTTTTTACTTGTTCTACCCTATCTGCCGGAGATAGTTTTAAGAAATCAGCACAATTTCTAATAAAATGATTTTTACGTTTGCAAAAGACACAAATTATTTTATTGTCGTTACTATAATGCGCGTTAGCATGTGTATTAGAAACTAAAACTTGACTATTGATGTTTTCATCCGTATCGTTATTTAAGAACACCTTTGATGTATTTATTTTATTTGATTTATAACGCGTATAGCTACCTTTTAACTCAATTGTTTCAAGTAGGTCAGCCTTTGATTTTAGAAAAGATTTTAGATCACTAAGTTTTGGGACATCTAACTTTGAAATATATTCTTCCCAATCCCTAATCGTTCCGGTGTCTAATTTGAATGTTACTATGTATATGATAAGAGTATCCCAATGCTCAGCAGGTTGGTTTAACTGTTTGAGAGCTTTAAGATGTTTTGATAATGTGTCTATTATATTACGTAATGTTTTAGATGATTCCTTTGAAAACGCTTGAATGTTGAATATCGCTTTTATATGATTTTGAACCAGAAGTCTCGAGTTATTATATCTATCACACAAGAGATCCCAAGCTACAGCGTAATTGTTCGCAGAAAATTCCAGAGATGAAACCACCTCAGCTGCATTACCCGCTAAGGATACCTTTAAGTAGTGAAACTTCTGAATGCCAGTAAGCGATTCATTTGTGTGAATTAATGATTCAAAGGTTTCACGAAACTCTAACCACGTCTCATAGTCGCCACTGAACTTAGGCACTTGTATGGGGGGAAGTTTTACATTTGTGTGAAAGACACTGTCTCTGGCCGCTACGCTTTCGGTATCTAAATTGCTATTACTGTTTTTGTTGTATTCAAAAATCAATTTTTTTGCTTTACTAATTTCGTGAAAATATTCATTCGAAAATGCTTCGCGTTCTTTATATTCTGCTTCTAAATCCGCGTCTGATACTACTTCTTCTATTTCCGCTTGAATTTCACTAAATTCGTCTATTAGTTTTCCGCATAATGTAAGTCGAGTTTCTAATTGATGAAAATCATCCGCATTTATTACGTTTTCTGTGTTTATATTTACGCATAATTCATTGATATATTTTGAAAATATTGTGAGTTTGGCCTTTACTGAACCTCTTTGTCGCTTAAGTTTTTTAATCGCCTCGTCTGACATATTAGTTATAGTTTGTCGCGTATAAATTTCTTATTTGGAATTATAAATACGTATTTATGTTATTTTTTTTATGAAAACGAAGTAATTAATGTCGAAATTAAATATTTATAAGAGAATCCGCTTAATAAGTATATAGAAAAACAGATTAAATATTTTTCGTAATATTTCTGTAAAAGTGATAAAATGTTCTAAGTCTGGCAACGTCGCCTTTACTTCGCCGAGGCCCAAAGCCGCGCGCGAGGGAGCTGGAACGTACGAATGAAGTGGGCGGAGCTTTAACGTATGGACGTAAGGTCCAAAGTCACGTGTGGTTACTAATAAGAAAATAAGAACCCGTATGATTATTAATAAAACGTATGATAGATCTGATAAAACCGACTGTTATTCGTATTAAATTACATAAATCGTATTGCTTACACTGTATTTATCGCAAATCTAAGCGGCACAAGAAAGGATTTTATGGAAAAAAGGAATGACTTACCCAATATGGCCGAGCGAACAGCACCGATTCTTCTCCAGTTACACTATCGGGCTCGAAGGATCATCAATGTCGTAGATTTGACTATCTTTGTTGAACTTGTATGTACGTGCACCGTGTTGCTTTTTTAAGAACTTTATTTCCAAATTACAAATAATATTTAACTGTATTTACAAAGGTCTTTGAGATGTCGACGCAGTGCCGTTCGCTGCTGTGGGCAAAGTCCTGGACACAGTCTGTTTTATTTTTTACTCGTAATGTATTTCACTGGAGTCTGACAATTTTTCTTATTAATTTTCTTACATTAATTTTTGTAGTTTAGTCTTTTTTGGCATGATACAGAGGAGGAAACAGTTGCAGTTTTTCTTGGTACGATTCAAGACTGAAGTTTTTATTCTCTTTCTTATTTTTGATATTTCTATTTATTATTATTTGGGTCTATGGAATTGGGACAATTTCATATAACGGAAGATATGTGTCAGCTGTGTGTTTTGATATATTTTTTGAACCCTGGTATACAGGGCGGTCAAAGATTTAATGCTTGGGCCTGAATTTTCTTTGGGGTTAAAAAGTTTTTTTAATAGTTGTTTAAAATTTTTCTTGGTAGATAAACTTGAAAATTTATATATTGTTGGGACTTCCTTATACAGGGTGGTCAATACTTTTTGTGACTTTGAAATTTTTAAATTTCAAGGTGTTTGACATTTGATAAAGTTTGAAACTTTTATATTTACAGACATTTTGGTTTGTATTTTCCTATACAGGGTGGACAAGCATTAAATTTTCGACTTTGATTTTTTTTTATATCTCTAGGTGTTTGAAATTTCATATAAATTTTAAACGTTATACTTAGTTGAGATTATTTTGATAATTTTATTACTATACTGGGTGGTCGCCAATTTGACCATTTGATTTTTGTTGATTAATTGATTGCAATTAATTTTACAAGTTTTTGTGATTATCGATAACTGTTAGGGCGAGCTGCTAAACTGACATTTAGGGTTATTTTTTTGTATAGAAGTACGTTAGAGTTAATCTCATCTCGTCTATTGTTCAGTTTACCTACGTTTCTATGCCAATGTTTTTTTATGCCAATATTTTTATTTAGTATCGCATTCACTATGTTTCACCATCTGAACCTTCAGTGTTGTCAGTTACTATCGACAGTTGTTAGACTGTCCTGTTTGGTACTTTAGGTACATTTTGAGTTTTTTTATCATGACAGTTATACTAGGACTGTTATGTTGATACAGGAAGTGTATCCTTTGAGTTTTTTGAGTGTATGACGAGGGTGACTTGTCATATTTGATACGTGAGGTATCGTTTTGTTTTCTTTTGACAGCTGTCTATGTACGTGTCAAAGGAATGTTTGGTACTTGTTCTGTTATGATAGTTGCCGAATAACTTTTCATATACAGACATTTACCGTTTAGTTATTTAATGTCAGGAGGACATTAAATTTTTTGCAGTGTTGCAGACGACATATGCGGGAGCATTGGTCGTATTTATGGTTTACAGTTAGCAGGTTGCTACTGTGAACATTTTGGTTGTTAATTATTTTTTTTGGAGACGTCCAAGATCATTAACGTGTTGTCATCATTTGATATGATGAGTTTTTGAGTTATTTGAGCGATTTAGCGCTTGTGACTCAAGTTTATGGAGGATTGACGTTTGCCATTTCTGTTTTCGGATTCTGTTGCCTGGTTTTAATAATTTTTACTAGATCTGATAGCCACAATGCAATGTTTCCGAAGAACTATATCTGTGTCAAAACGCGTCAATAGTTTGAGTTCAGTTGGAGTTCTAGTTTTCTCTGTTTATTTGGAGAGATATTTTTTGATGACACTTGTGTGAGGTTTAGATCATTTTGTATTGTGAGATATTTTTGTCTTGGGACATCTATATCAAGTTTAGTTTTTTTTGTGAATTTTGGCAGTGTCTGTATGGAAGGTGCAGATGCATTGAGTTTTTTAGCGGCGTGCATAGCGAGATGATGATTGCTCTGTTTTATTAGTTTTTCTGGTTTTTTAGTCCAGGTGTATTGTTTCGCGAGCAATTACACCCCTTTTTTGGTTTAGAATAACTGTCAGTGAGATAGTTGTTAGTTTGTTTTTGCCTGATGAGTTGTTATAGAGACAATTTCATCATTTTAGTCCCTTATGTATAGTTTAGTTTAGCTCGTTAGTTTTATTTATCCCTACAGTTTACTTGCGTTTGGCAATTGTGATTTTATTGAGTCTGGCTTTGAGCAGTATCGTGTTTGACATTTTTGTGATTTTTGACTTTACAGTTTTCTGTAAGTGTTTGAGTTTGTTTGATTGTCATTTTTAGATGTATTTTATTTTGTTTCGATCTATGGCTATTATCTAGCCTATGGTCATGGTTTGTGGCCTTGGGGCACGTGTATCCGCTCTACATGGTGGGCGAGTTGAGTGTGCTACTGATTAGTTACATACTCAACAGTAAAGAATAGTCATGTACGGGTTCCTCGTGACGGTAAGAGTCCGTCAAATGCCACCGTAGTATGTGGTAAGTCTCAAAACATCGAGAGTGTCGGAAATTCTTTCCGTACACCTTATCCACATACTACGTATATGGTATTGCGTGTGTGGTGTTGTATGGGTGATGTTACGTATGTGGTACTACGTAAATAGTGTTACGTATGTGGTATTACCTGTATAGTATTACTTTATCGTAATACCTATTTAATAGGTTTTACTTTGGTAAGTAAAACTTATATTTATTCATTTTATTAAATTGATTCGATTGACATACCTGGTGAGGGTTCCGTCGCTATTTGCTTGACAGGGCGTTGACCTTCCGTCAACTACCCTAGGCGATGCGTATTTTGTTTTTTCTTTCTTTCTGAGCTAAGGCTCAGAAGGTTTTTAGTTGTATTTTTTTTTATTTAGATTCATTTTGGGGTATCGTTATAGATATGCTCTATTTATCCCATTTTAGTTGATGTACACTACAGTGCATCCCCTCATGCTGACAGATGTAGGGTATTATTTTCTATATTCATTTCATTTTGATCTTTTTCTTTGCAGTTCTGTCTCTTGGTGATTATCTCTGGTTTTGTTGTTGTTGGTTCCAGTCACTGCGTTGGAGAGAAGGGTTGAGCTAGTGCAAATTTTGTTGAGGTGTTTAGGCTCGGTTGGCCTTCTTCAGCCTCTGTTGCTCTAGTCTGTAATTCCTTGTCTGACGTTGTTAGTATGATACATTCCGTTTGAGAGAAGGGTTTGAGCTGGAACAGTATATTTGTCCTGGTTGTCTTGGTCTTGTAGTACCGACCGTTGTCAATCTTTAACTGCTCTAGTTCCATATAATTCCTTGTCTGGCGTTGTTAGTATTGTTCATTCCGTCCGAGAGAAGGTTTGTACTTGCTGAGTAAATTTGTTTTGGTTGTTTTGGTTTTTTAGGTTACCGGCCGTTATATACTCTCTATCTGCTCTAGTATTATAGTGTTCCCTTCTCTGGCGTAGTTGATCTGGCATGAACTAGGATGTTGGTTTCAGAAACTATCACAATGTTATAAACCGAGACGTATCGATACCATGAATGGATCGACGTTCTCTTTAATTATTGTTGAGTCGCGCTGTTTTAAAACATATAGCGTATTTTGGAGTCTACACTTGTCTAGCCTGAGTTATCGATAATTTACACCTATATCGTTATAAAACACCTAACTATAGCAGTATTTATTAATCTTGCGTACCATACTTCAGCAGATGTACCTCTCCGTATTTTTTTATTTTTTTATTTTAGCGAACAGTGGCTCGAGTATCTCTGTATTTTTACGGCGTAATCCAGTGGACCACTGATTTTAGTAATTTTAAACCTTTAGTTTTTTTTTATCTCCTGCGTCATATATTCCCTTACCAGTACTTGTCGTTTTTTTTGGTTTGCCGTTTCCTTTTGAGAACCTGATCAATTTTCAAATGGGTTTCGTCTATTCTGAAATTTACGATGTAGTTTTCTTTTGATTGTTTTTTACCATCTCCAGATTTGTGAAAAAAGAAAGTGTACCTTACAGGTCCATTTTCTTTTCTTTTCGAGGAGGGCAGTGTAACGTTTTTAGTTCGTTACATGTCTTTTTTTTATATATAATATATGATGTCTGGCCTATCATCACCGGATTCCCTCTCGTTCAGGCCGGATAGTTTATTTGACGCGTAATTTTTACATTCCCTAGTCGCCAACCCTGTTATCGTTCGACACAACCCTGTTATTGCTCTGAGGAGGCGCTGTCAACATCGCTTTTGTCAACTGTCTCCGTGCTTAACCTCACTTTGTTTTGACGCTCTGTTGTATCCCAGCTTTTGGAAATGGTGATTATTTAAGTCTTGCTGTATAATTTGAATCAGCTGCTATTTCGAGGCTACAGGTAAAGATGAGTTATTACCTTTTATAGATTCGATATTATTATTGAATATTTTAGGGTAGAGTTACGGATGTCCCAACTTGTATTTGTGTTTTGCTTGGCACGTTGGCGTCCCTTTTCTTTTTGTCCTCCAGAATGTCACATGGAAGAAAGGACATGTTGTTTATTATTTATTGAGCCCTCGGAAGTATTTCGAGGTAGGTTTATTTTGTTTATTAGACCTTGTTTGGTTTTAAACAAGAGTTTCATATTTTTAGGGTCCAAGGTACGGACTGTGTCCAAGGTACGGACTATTTCCAAAGTACGGACTGTGTCCAAGGTACGGACTATTTCCAAGGTACGGACTGTGTCCAAGGTACGGACTGTGTCCAAGATGTCCTGTGGACGTGTGTCCCTAGTAAGAACGATTTTTTCTTACATGTAAGTGCAACAGCGTGGATGTAGCTTGAGTCCCATGCTGCTTCGTTCCCAGCTGTAAGCTAGTTAGTTACGGCTGTACCAATTTATGGTGTCTCATGCTGGCCACTTTGGTTGTGTTGGATGGCTGAGTACAGAGATGCGAGACCACCTCACGCTGCTACTGTTTGGAGAGCAAGATTACATAAAGAACAGCTAAGTGTAGATTTACGTTCTAGTTTTTATGTGTTTAGATTTTCTATATTTTCAGTCTTAAACAGTAACGTACATTTTAAATAATATCGTACAGACTATATTTAGTGGTTACATTATTAAGAACATTTATGTCGATTCAGTAGTTACAATGTGATTTAGATTTTAGGTTTCATTATATTACGCCTTGTAATAGTATTACTTTCTATAGATATTATTGCACTATATTAACAGATGAATAACGAGACATAGATTCTAGAATCTACAGGTTGCAATACATCAGATTTAACACCGCATAAAATTTAACAATTTAAATAAAGTAATGCTACTTTTCTTATATTTTCTATAACGTTACACGCGTTGTATTTTTTCATAGTCTTTTCATAGAACATATTTAATATTATTTACATACATAGTTTTATTCAACAAATAACCACTATAATAATTATTAAAATTGTACAATGCTATTTACCATCAGAATTCATCATGAATAAATCTAGTCATTAGTTTTAAGTAATATACAACTGTGTTTTCTTTCTCTGTACATGCCTGGCGCCCAATATCTATTTTTTTGTTTATTGTTATTAATTAGCTTTCTTTCCAGTGAAATACCTTATCCACGACTGCTCTCCGATGAAAAGCTGCCGTTCGCAGTGGTAGTTGTTTAAAAAACGCTACAAACATCAATTGATAATATATATTTATGAAAATAAACCAAACCAAACCTTCCTATTGTTTTTATTTAATTTAATTTGCTTGGACCATACATATAGTCTGCAATACCTGACTTCATTGTTCCACTCCATGTGTCGTATGTTTTATATTCGTTATTCGTACATTTCTCTCTTATGTTTGTACATTTTGAAGAGGTATTGACTCTCCAATATACTACTCACCGCATTCAAAAGGTAGGTTAGGTTAACACAGTCCGTTTAGTATTACACTCAGATGCAAAAAAACGCAACGGAGAAACTTTTGGAAAAAAAAACTTTAAAAAATTTAAACTGTTATATTTTTGTTATTTTAAGCCATATATTCATAATTTTTTTTGCAAGCTCTATACCGGGTGCGTCTCAAAAGTGGCTCACCCCTATAACTTTTTTATTTTTTCAGTTAAAAAAACGAGATTTGGTATATTAGTATATGACACAAATTAGGATTGATTGACGTGTTCAATTGTTTTCGGTCACTTCCTGTTTCACCGGAAATGACAACTTTTGATTTTTAAATGGCACCCTCGGTATTTTTTTACTTTATTCGAAAGAAAATAACACTCTGAATAGAATGACATATCATATGTCAACTTTTGACATTTTTGTATATGGTTTATTTGAAATTATAACTTGGGGTTCGTAACGAAAATTTGACTCGAAATACCAAGTGTGTGGTATCAAATTATTCGTAAAAAAATGCTTTTTCCAAATATATGCTAATGAGCCACCCTCGTTCCATTTGAAAAAATTGAGATATGATTAAAAATACGATTTGATCATTTTCTAACTGGCCAGGACAAGACGCTAATAACATTAGACGATCAAATCTATTTTTCCAAGGCTCTTTGATTAAGAATTAGTGTTTTTAACATAGCCATGGCACTCTAGATTGAATTTTAAAATACAATTTTTTATTAAGCGAAAATATCAAAAGTTAACATATGATATGTGATTCTATTCAGAATGTCATTTTATATCCAATAAAGTAAAAAAATACCGAGGGTGCCATTTAAAAATCAAAAGTTATAGTCATTTCCGGTGAAACCGGAAGTGACCAAAAACAATTAAATGCTAATATATATTTATATTAACAATTAAATAATATTTTTCTTTTATGAATAAATCATTTTTTTTTGGACCCTTACATAATTTAACAGCTTCAATGTAGCGACTTTCAAGGCACTCAGAAAATAGTAAACACAGCGATAAAATTATGAAAACTTCGTGAATTGTAGGAAATTTAACGTAGATTTAAAATATATAAGCAGTTAAAGGCTTACATTTTTTTCTCTTATGAATAAATCAATTTTTTTGGACCCTTGCATAATTTAACCGCTTCAATGAAGCGACTTTCAAGGCGCTAAGAAAAATAGTAAACGTAGCGTTAAAATTATGAAAACTTCGTGAATTGTAGGAAATTTAACGTAGATTTAAAATATATAAGCAGTTAAAGGGTTAAATTTTTTTCTTTTATGAATAAATCATTTTTTTGGACCACTTGAATAATTTAACAGCTTCAATGAAGCGACTTTCAAGGCACTCAGAAAAATAGTAAACATAGCGATAAAATTATAAAACTTCGTGAATTGTAGGAAATTTAACGTAGATTTAAAATATATAAGCAGTTAAAGGCTTACATTTTTTTCTCTTAT
>NW_022146345.1:402462-407462 GCF_002938485.1 Sitophilus oryzae | reverse complement strand
ATGAACCTTGTTGTATGCGCACATAATTCCGTCAATCAATCAAAAGTTAATTAAATAAATATGTCAAGTGACACCATCACAAAATACTTGACAAGATATTAAAATATATAAAAATTTGTATATTTAAAATTAAGAAAATTATATTTTAATAATGAAATTCAAAATTGATATCTAATAATTACATAATTAATTACGTAATTCGTCAACAGTAAGTAAATAGATTTGAAATGAGTTATTAAAAAAATGTGAAATCTGGCCTGATTATCCGGTGCAATTCCAGGCTTTGGCTCGTCCTTCTGGATGGTGTGTGGACGCTAGGTGTGGGAGCTCATCCCCAATCTACCACAGCCTCGAACAGCCCCTTACAATACCACCAGCCATGTGGAAATCAAACATGGATCATAGATACAGGCTCTCGTACCTCAAACCACCAATCACGACATATAACTCGCCATGTAACTGGGCGGTAAAACCCTGGAAACGACACAACTTATGCACAAAATGCATTTTAGAAATTTTAGAACTTACCTCACAATGCTGAGGGTTTACTCAAAAATTAAATTCATGACAGGACAACCAAAACCACGTTTAGAAAATCTGTAAAGAGATAAGGTTGAACCAAAAGAGTAAAAATGTGATGAAGATCAAACTTACCACAAAAATACCCATGAAAACTTAAAATTGATTCCTTCCCCAAATGCCAGGAACCACTAGGACTACATTCCAAAAGTTAATAGAATTAAAAAGTTTAAACTTTTTCGGATGACTTCAGATAAGTATGTCGATGTTTACGCCACGAAATCTGAATCAAAAATGGTGACTTCCGATGGTCAAAAAGATGCTCTAGTTCTGCGCCGACAAGGGCAAGTACGATCCACAGAGTGTCCGAAATTAGTCAGAACTAATTCGGTAGGGTGTATGTTGGGTTGCCAATAGTATCGTTTTATTAAAAACGTTATACTGCCCTCCTCCAAAAAAAAAAAAGAAATGGATTTGAAAAAGAACATTTCTTCAACCATCCAACTAACCAATAGTAGTGAGTAACTGCGAAGGAAAGAAAAATACCGTTCCACAATGAACACACTGGCCAGACATGAAGACTATGGAAATGCGGTACCCATCAATCACCTCAGAGTCACCACAACCGTGCTGTACACACTATGATGTCCACTAACTTAGAAGTTACCCTGGTCACTAGGATATGGCAATGAAGAACTTTCGGTCAAAATCTTTTAAATGAAAACCCGGAAACTAATTATAAGAAGATATGTACAAATTCTACAGAAAAATTAATGTAGTAAAACAAATTTTTAAGTAGATATATGAAACATATATTTCTAGAGACCATTACTACTTGAGAGTTGATCAGGCTCACAAACAATAATATTAAAGTATATACTAAGTATATACCGACCAACAGGGAGGCATAGGAGTTTATTAGCACTAGTAACCAATAAACCGGGAAACGATAAATCGATAAAACGATAAGGGGAACTCAGTAAAAATTACCATTTTGACAGAGAAGATACGATAAGAAGTAAAACGGTAAGTGTCAAAAATAATAAGATAACTAAATTAGTATCGTAAGTACTAAACGGTAGGACTAAGAAACAAGGCGATAACAATACATTACTTTTATGTATTGGAATACCTTACAAGGTATCAGAAGATTCTGAAGATACATCGCTATCGTCAAAATTAAGATAGGGTTTGAGGTCCTTGACGTGCCAATTTCCGGCATTCGAACCATCAGGGTTAGTTAAAGTATATACAAGACGGGATAACTCTTTACGGACTGTACACAGAATAAACTTAGGAGCTAATTTCGCGGCAAATTTGTTAGCTGCATTCGATAAGACTTTATTACGACGCCATACTTTATCTCCAACACTAAACGAGACTTCTCTCTTTCTGAGATTATAAGTTTGCGTATTACGTAGATAAGCTTTATGTAGATTATGCCTAACATCACTAAAAATGTCGCGTAGACCCTCAAGTTCAGCTGCGTACGAATTCCTATCTCCCGGTAAAATTTCAACGTCATCGGTAATAGATGGATTTACTCCATAGTAATCTCCAGACAAAGGAACGTGACGACCAAAATTTAAAAATGCAGGTGTGAATTTCGTAACTTCGTGCCTACTAGTTCAATTAATTTTCTTGTACTCTTTAACCCTTTACATTAATAAAAAGAACCTTGATACCACTTGTACTCTTGGGAGCAAATCTTCTGATATACAATCCAATGAACCTTTTGGGGGTGATTCTATTCTCAGCTAAGCAATGCACACACCAGCTTCTACTCTTGCCTAAAATCCATGTGTTCCTAGTTGTCAGTGTTTTTCTGTTGTTTTTCATTTCCATGCATTATTTAAATATCATATGCGCTGAAGGCCAATGGCGCGAGAACGACGACTTTTAAACTTGCAGAATCAGCATACTGTCCAATTGTTTCTTGTTTACTATGACGTTTCTTTGTTTATCATTCATTTAATTCTGACAATAAACGTCCTAGTCAATATTTTACTTATGGAGTTTTTTAATTTTTAAAATTAAATCTGATCATTTCTGACATCATGTGGATGCTGGATTGTAGTCGGGAGTTAACGTACATGTCTTTCTACTGTCTATAAGTGTATCCTGGTTACTTATATAGGGATTTAAACAAATTTTAAATAGTGCTCAATTTCCATATCATTCTATACTATTCCATTCCATAGTAATACGTGGCAAAAAGAGCAGGCGGCGTGTTTAACATTACCTTCGCTGGATAGAGCAAACGTCTGTCGCTGGAATGAACGGCTTCATCATGTTCTCTGTCTTGGTGTGGTATCGGTAGATATACAATTTTTGATAAATTATGATGAGGAGTTAAAGAGTAAAGCATTTTTTAAGCTTAAGCTTTCCATAAAAAATAAAATATTTGAATTAGTTAATTCGCTCTAAGAACGGGAACGATTTTTATCAAACGTGTTGTTCTTCTTGTTTTTTTAAAGAAATAGAATATATAATAAAATATAATAATATCAAATGTTTTATGTATATAAAAGTAGTATGTTTTTATTTGTAATGAAAAATTGTCTTAATTAGCTTATGTTGGCTAATCTAAAAGAAGAATGAAATTTATTAATCGAAAATAATATTTCTAAGATTAAGAAAGTTTAATACCTTCATTTTTAAAGATAAAGTGTAATGACTAATAATTAATAATTAAGGAACTTAGCTACACGAACTTAAAACAATTACGTGACATTGATACTAGTAAAATAAACATAAAAAAAATCATCAGAAAAATCATCCAAGCTAAAATCTGGACCAACGGGGTCTAACTAGACAGATAAAATTGAACCTCACAAAAAAGTCACATTTTGACATGTTGAAATGTGCTTTAAGGTATCATTTTATCGTAAACTTGCCACCTTAATCTTTCACCAGGAGATGCTTGTAGTTGGATCTAAAATACTATACCTCTGAACTTACTTTCCATAAGAATTATTTTTTTTATTATTATTCAAGTACTTTTTGTAAGCAAAATAAAAACACTAAATCACCACAATACACCAAAACACTTTTACTTTTACACTGGACGCGCGTTTCGCTAACCATGTTAGCATCATCAGCAGATGATTATAAACTAGAGACTTTGAGTTTATAATCATCTGCTGATGATGCTGTATAGTGAAATCGTTCAAAAAAGCATAAATGTGTTTTAATCTGTAATGTGGAACTAGTGTTTTTATTTTGCTGTGTAACACCAAAGGTTCCAACCCTCAACTGTAATACTTTTTGTAATTTCTCAATTTTCCATTATTTATCAATAAAACCATGTG
The DNA here is from genome assembly GCF_002938485.1 of Sitophilus oryzae. NCBI lineage: Eukaryota > Metazoa > Arthropoda > Insecta > Coleoptera > Curculionidae > Sitophilus > Sitophilus oryzae. Next base: position 403,632 of record NW_022146345.1, on the reverse strand, counting down.
TGTTGGGAAGTGTCATCTTGATCACCCTAAAAAATGCTAACAAAAATATTATATTAGTACTAGTTATTTGCGGATTATTAGTCTGTATTCTTATTAAAAATACATAGTTTAAACTTATATGTTAAAATTACTATTACTAAAGTTTCTTCTTAAATTCTACCTAACCAGCTTTACTTTTCAAATGCCTTAGTACTTTCAATTTTCATATTCCCTTAATACAAAATTTGACTCGACTCATGAGCCCAAGGAGGGTGACTAGGATGGATAATAATATCTTCTGGTTCCTTGGCATTACGCTGTCTGGATATCATATCCTTTAGTCTATCATGTCCTTTTGTGTCTGTGTATTTTGTCCGAGGTATTCTATTATCTCTATCAACCTTACGCTTAAAATTATAAATGTTCTTTTTGATAGAACGTTTCCCATAGACATTTTGTACACTCTCTATTTGGCTAGGGAGGGCACTCCAGGCATCCTCTACCTGCAAATGTGCTTCAACAATACAAAACACATTTTCATTACATTTTATTTCTTTCAGGGGAGATTCCAATTCATCCTCCACGTGTACAGTGGCATAATTGTCTATATTAGCAATGTAGTCCTCTTCTGACATGGTTAACGTATTTTCCACCTGATCGATATGATTTTCGCATGGGAGAGCGTGCTGTTGACCATATTTTATTATTTGATTATGCTTGACCTTGCTATTATTGTACTTTTTATTATTGTTTGACGATTTCATTGATTTAGTGTACTTTGAATGAACTGAATGATTTTTATTATGTGAGCTATAATTATTATTATTATTTCTAAAACTTGTTCTGCCTTCTAAGTAATCAAATTTGTTACTAAAATTACCATTATAAGAATTGTTGACTGACCACCTATTCCTGAAATCTGAATTGATTCGCTTTGGTTGTTTTTCATTTCGGATATAATTGTGACAATAATAATCATTCCGGGAATATGCTGACATTTGAGAAAATGTCTCTTTTAAATCATTTAATTTGTGAACTATGCTTTTTAAACTTTCAAAATTCATATTTTCTGTAACTAAAAGATAATAATATTTATTATATGATTCATGTAGACCGTTTTCAAATTGTTCTCTAAAAAAATCAAAATTTACTTCACTATCAATTTCGTATGCAATCGACAATAAATCATAA
>NW_022146345.1:311381-402138 GCF_002938485.1 Sitophilus oryzae | reverse complement strand
CCAGTTCGGACACTTTCAAGTCTTTCAACAATTTTTTCAGAGCCATGGTCAGTCTTTTTATTTTTCTTGTCTATCACACACGCCACACTTGACACCAATTGTTATGTTTTCGTCGGTTCCGTGTGGATAGAAAGTCACAATTTATTTAAACACTATTTATTTAACACTAATTAAATAAAAAATAATAACGATAAAAGACTTATAGAACTATTTACAAACGATTTATAACTAAGAATTTATTTTGAATTTTAGCGTCTAATCCTATATTTAGAGTAACTGCCCTCTCTAGGTCACTGCCGCCGGCTTTTATAACGACAGGTAAAAGAAATCCAGAATAGTCCAAAGATCGTTAGGCGCATAGAGAAGGTTTTCGAATGTTCTCGTATGTACTGTCCATTCTAGTGGGTCTCGATTTTCTCGAACGAATGAATCATTGCGGTGTCTATGTTAAGGTCATCCGAGGGCGGGCCATATTGTGAGGTTAGGGCGAACTAATAATCGGCTCGCAACAATATTTTAGCTGGTCAGCTGGTGTATGTACAGGGTTATTCATAAGTCCTATTTGACGTTTACGGAGAACCAAAAATCCAATCCTCTTGTAAAAAACTGGGTCTTAAAATAGTGATGTAGTTTTCTGCTTAAACTTATGACACAACTTCTGTTTTTTATATAGTGTTCAATCTCTTTTTTATTAGTTTGCTTGAATTGACCTTGAGATTTTATGTAACTTCTAATAATGCCCTATGCCTTTCTTCAACAGTTTTCGAAAAAAAAATTAAAAAAAAAACTTTCCAAATTTTCAAAATAAGAATCAAAGTTGAAGTCGCGAATTCTCGGTTATGCGTCAGTAAAAGTTTGAAATTATTTTTTTTCCTAAAAGGAAGATATAGGTATAGAAGGCATTATAGTAGTTATTTAAAATTTCAAGGACAAATCAACAAACTAATATACGGGTGTTCTATTTAAAATAACGATGCTGGTTGCCAAGTTTAGCAAGAAACGGAAACCTTGCGTTTGGCCAGCATTCTGCCGATTCCGTTTTTTAGCCATTACATCCTTATATAAAGTACTGGCCCGAATGACAATGTTTATTTTAAATTAAATATAATCCATAGGGCCATAAGATTTAAGCACGTATAGCCAGCGTTGGCCCAACGATACAATTTAGACGTTGCATCGGCCCAACGCCGATTTATACGGTCGGCCGACATACGGTTCGACTGTCGGCCGGGCGGTCATATACGGTCCGGGCCAGTACTTTTTTTTGGGGTCGGTCCAGTGCCTGTTCTCCGGCAATGCAGCATTTGTTTGATGCTGGCCCGTAAGAAATGTGTTTGTTGGGTTCGTTCGGATAGTGAATACGCACCTTTATGTAGATGAAAGGGTGGGGAAAGGAAATAGATCACCTGAGATCCAAACTATTTTTGCATCATTCTTTTCGCCTAGCTGTTTCGGTATGTACGTTAAGTGTTTCAAAAATGGCTATTTATACGACCGAAGAGAAGGTGCATATCGTTAAATGGTTTTACATTTCGTCTAGTGTGGAAGAGGTCATTGGGCGTTTTGTGTTCACCTTCCAAGATCGCCCTGTGCCTTGTGCCACAACTGTACGCAACATTGTCCATAAATTTGAGCAAACAGGCTGCATTTGGCGTGCAGAAATTGTGACAATAAGGAAGGCGCAGAGAAGGTGATTCCCGACAAGGAAATTAATATTTGTGCCGCGGTCGAAACAAGCGAACCTTGTTCAAGCCGAAATACAGCCGAACAAGTTGGTTGCAACGATGTGCAGGGTTTTAAAAAAGCATGGATATAAGTCCTAAAAAATCAGTACCACGCAATAAATTTTTCCCGCAGATTGTAACAGACGTCTGGAGTTTTGCGAGGCTGTAAGAGGAAGAGCCGATCGGAATAATTTATTTTGGAAAATATATTATTCTCAGATGAAAGTTCGTTTCCCTTACATGGCTACCACAATTCTTCGATAGTACGTTATTGGTCTAGAGAAAATAAGCACCTTAGTATGGCACTGCGGACACAATATCCACAAAAAACTAAATGTTTGGGCTGGCATGCTGCAAAATCATATCATTGGGCCTTTTTTATTGATGGTATGTTAACAGCTGCCAAATATTTGGATATGCTACAAAACCAAATTGTACCAGCAGTTCGAAATTTGCCAATCAATTTTGAGGAAGTGTGGCTTCAGCAGGATGGCTGTCCTGCGCATAACGCGCGGAACGTAAATCTGTTCCTTCAAACCACATTTCCCAATCGGCTAATTTCCAAACAAGGCACAATTAATTGGCCACCACGTTCTCCTGATTTGTCGCCCAATGACTTCTTTCTGTGGGGATATGTAAAAAACTCCATTTATGGCCATAACCATGAACGACCCATGAATATTGACGAGCTGCGATTAAAAATCGTTCAGTCGTTGGAAAATATCCCCGCTGTTATGTTAGCTAAAGTTAGATCAGAGTTTTATAACCGTCTTGGCTATTGCGAAGCACAACAGGGAGGTATTTTTGAACCTTTGATTTAATTTTTATAATTATTTGCTAATTGTCCTTTTTAAAGTTGATTTTAGTCATTTTTTTTTTATGCTTGTTTTAACTTATGCTGAAACAGCAACAAAAACATGAGCAGTATAGATACAACCGATACGTTTAATTATTATTTTTATTGTTAAAAGATTAAACGTCTCGAGATGAGAGTATGGATAACCTTCAAAATCGTAAATATATTGTAGAATGATGTACACCCAACCCATTTCAAAATCCGACTGATTTGATTTCTGTCTACCGTTCTAGGACTTCGATACTGCCAGTGTTGCCAGATGAAGTTTTGAAAATTTCCTGAAGCCTGGTTGGCACGGTCACTCAATAACAAATATTCTTTTTAAAAATATTTATCTGATGATACCTTTAGAAATGCCAGTTTAAAAAACAAATTAAATACACACACTAAATTGTGTCCAAAAATATGCTTTCTAAAAAGTTATTTCCTGGATAGAAACCTTAATGTTAGGAAATATTCCATTCCGTACCATGCCATATTCCTTCCCACCACTTGATTTGTCTCAACCCGCCTCTCGAAATGTGGAAGCCATGCATATCTCTTAGCACGTGTCGCCACCAAACCAAACCAAACTCTTGAGTCATAGGCGTACTAATATTTTATTTCATTTATTTGAAGTATTACAGCCAACTTTAGTTTAAAAGTTTTGCTGCGAATTTGTAAATTTAATTTTATTAGAATTTTAATAATAATCTTTTTTATGACACACGACAAGCTTAAGATGCGAACAGTGGAACAACGCTTTCACCACGCTGCTTCTTAAGCCCCATACATACACAATATAAAAAAAAAACTCATCGACATGAAAGTTTTATGATCAAGTTTTGTATCATAAATAAAAACAGATAAATACTTTATGTAAAACGACCTTTAAAATTAACATTATAAACATTATGTAACTGTTAAGTGGCATCGTTTTAATGATTCTAATTGTGCTACACTTTAAGGTGTGAAATAAATTACTTATTTAAGTAATAATACTGAATTTATGCGGGGTGGTATAACCAGTGTTATAACGGTTGTAGCTATAGTATTACGGGTAACCAACGGTCCAGCTACTTCGAAACACCGCGCACCGGTTCCCAATAGAACACCGAAGTTAAACGACGTAAGTCGATACTAGTGGATAGACGGGTGACCAGTTCGAAACTCTGTATCGTGCTGTTGTCCTATAAAGGCAAAAGTGTAAAATATTTTGGACACACACGCTCATTCACGCCACGCCGATTTGAGGCCGGATAAGATCGGATACCTCGTGAGTAAGAGCCGATTTAGACACTTGCTCGGTCATTAACCGAGGACCGCGCTGTTCGATTCCGCGTAAACAAAGTAGGCCCCGTCAAGATTAGCCTTAGCAGCAAAAGGAGATGTTAACTTCAAATCTTTTTACTTTACTTTATAGTATTACATTATAACATTATCAGGTCATAATATTATGAAATACTATTTCCTACTACTACTTTTTTATTGGTACAGCAAACTTATCAGTATAAAGTTTTACTTATCTTTATCCTTTTATTGCTATTTATAATTCTGAATACGAGGATAAGAAATTTCAGTTTTTAGTACGCCTATGACCGAAAGTGAACGTCTACCTCCCGCTTCATCAGCGGCCATAATTGGTTGGAATCAGGGATGAGTAATATAAAGGACCATAAAATTAATAAATCTTTTGCTGGTAAACAATGTAAAGAAATACTTTAGAGTGATCAGTATGACAGAGAAGTAATAAAAGGGCCGTTTTTATGAATAACAAATGGTATTTTAGAATCTATATTTGAATTGACAATAGATTAATTTATCAGCTATACGCAGAAAATTGACAATAATAATAAAAAAACACATGGCAATCTAATAGGTTCAAATTAAAAAATGGATAAGAGTTTTCATTCATAATAGTAATACAGATATATTTCGAAGAACTTTACTTAAAATTAAGTTTTAATTTTTTGTACTAGTTTATAGCACTTGGTGGTATAACTTGACAAAATAATAACAATCATTTAAATAAAGCATAAACGAACCAATAAATAAACAAAAGGTTAATTTATTTAATAAACGCAACGTACGGCTTTGTATGCCGATTGTCGTGTGTATGAAGAATAAAGTCAACGTTTGTTCAGTACAATACGATATACTGAAAGAGAAGAGACTATAAAATACGGGAGAAAATGAGAAGTTTATTACTCATCCACTTAACTCGGATCGGTCGACAATAGAATTTGTGATATTTACAATATTATGTAATTAATTGATTATTTGAATTCTCAGGATGTAATCCGAGGATACGTAACTAAGTAATAGAGCATATTTTTGGTTAGTTTATTTAATGAAGCATACACACGGCTTTGGTTGTTGATTCTCGTGTGTCAACGTGTTCAGTACAATACGATATATTGAGAGAGTTGCTGATGCACTATTACGTAGACACGTACATCCTTAGTTGCATAATAAAACAGATAATCTATTAATTCCAAAACGAACTAAAAGCGCAAATTCTGTTGTCGAACAATGTAATCGGTATGATTACAGATTAAATAATTATGGAGGTGCATATGAAACATTAAACGATTCATCATTGTGTTAAGTTATACCACGTAATTTAATAAAAAGATAACTCATTTTCATCACTCAAAGTCTCACTTCACACTGGCTCACTCCATTATTATTACTACTGATTAGAATGGTCGACCATAGAATTTGCACTATTTACTACGTAATACAGCATATTTTTTGGTTAGTTTATTTAATGATATAACCGATAATTTACACACGGCTTTGGGTACCGATTGTCGTGCACAGAGTCTATAGACTCTGTGATTGTATAAATGAACAAAGAGAAAAGAGCAAGAATTTTCCCAAGTGTATGAAGTTGAGCTCCGGATTAAGTAGATAGGTAATAATTTTCTCTCCCCGACTTACAAGATTACCATAGCGATTCACTTCAGACATGTAGGGTAAATATTTAATTTCCAAAATAAACGACCCAAGATTTTCTCTTGCCGACCAGTATACTATCGTAGTCTTAAAGAAATTAGAATAAAATAAACTATGTTAAATGTTCATGTATACTACTGAAATGAAGATAATATATTTAAGCTAAAATGTAATCTATTACAGTTGTAGTAAATTGAGTAAATCTCCAATTGTTGAAAATCCAGATCCAACCCCTAGATGCCACATTTTTTTGAAACGTCTACTTATGCGGTTTGAAATTTGATGCAAAATCTGGCAATACTGCTCAGAAGAAATGTTCCCACCCATACCCACCCAACTTTTTTCTCTTTTTAATACATTTGATTTGCCATTAAGCTGCCTACATCACTGTCTTACACGTTAAAATCCTATACACAGAGTTGACCTGTCCCGATGTGTATACCGACCTGGTCATTTGATTACTGTGTATTGGATTTTAACGTGTAAGACAGAGAATAATATAAATGACCGGTTGACAGACAGAGAGACAGCATCAAAAGGGGCCGGCGAGGAGCCGGTGCGACCGATACAGTGTTGCCGGTTTTTACGGGTGTGGGCAAGGTAAAGCATAAGCATGGTGGGAGAACGCATTGAGAGGGGCGGTGCTTTATGTTAAGGTTCGTATTCACTATCCGAAAGAACAAAGGAATGAAGTTCGGTATATTTGGACAGCAAACCGAATGCATGCGGCCGTTCGCCATTCGGTTCACTCCATCATCCGTTTCCAGTCGGTATATCAGAGACGTTCGCAACGAATGAGAATTATAGAACAGCGCGAACAAGACTGGACATTCGCTCGTTGGATAGTATCATCTGTCTGTTCGGATAGTGAATACGCACTTTTATGTAGATGAAAGGGTGTGGAAAGGAAATAGATCACATGAGATCCAAACTATTTTTGCATCATTCTTTTCGCCAGCTGTTTCGGTATGTACGTTAAGTGTTTCAAAAATGGCTATTTATACGACCGAAGAGAAGGTGCATATCGTTAAATGGTTTTACATTTCGTCAAGTGTGGAAGAGGTCACTGGGCGTTTTGTGTTCACCTTCCAAGATCGCCCTGTGCCTTGTGCCACAACTGTACGCAACATTGTCCATAAATTTGAGCAAACAGGCTGCATTGCGGCGTGCAGAAATTGTGACAATAAGGAAGGCGCAGAGAAGGTGATTCCCGACAAGGAAACTAATATTTGTGCCGCGGTCGAAACAAGCGAACCTTGTTCAAGCGAAATACAGCCGACCAAGTTGGTTGCAATGCTCGAACGGTGTGCAGGGTTTTAAAAAAGCATGGATATAAGTCCTACAAAATCAGTACCACGCAAGAAATTTTTCCCGCAGATTGTAACAGACGTCTGGAGTTTTGCGAGGCTGTAAGAGAAAGAGCGGATCGGAATCATTTATTTTTGGAAAATATATTATTCTCAGATGAAAGCTCGTTTCCCTTACATGGCTACGACAATCCTTCGATAGTACGTTATTGGTCTCGAGAAAATAAGCACCTTAGTATGGTACTGCGGACACAATATCTACAATAAATAAATGTTTGGGCTGGCATGCTGCAAAATCATATATTTGGGCCTTTTTTTATTGATGGTATGTTAACAGCTGCCAAATATTTGGATATCCTACAAAAACCAAAATTGTACCACAGCAGTCTTGAAATTTCACAATCAATTTTGAGGAAGTGTGGTTTCAGCAGTATGGCTGTCCTGCGCATAACGCACGGAACGTAAATCTGTTCCTTCAAACCACATTTCACAATCGGCTAATTTCCACACAAAGCACAATTAATTGGCCACCATGTTCTCCTGATTTGTCGCCTAATGACTTCTTTCTGTGGGGATATGTAAAAAAATCCATTTATGGCCATAACCATGAACGACCCATGAATATTGACGAGCTGCGATTAAAATCGTTCAGTCGTTAGAAAATATCCCCGCTGTTATGTTAGCTAGTTAGGTCAGAGTTTTATAACCGTCTTGGCTATTGCGAAGCACAACAGGGAGGTATTTTTGAACCTTTGATTTAATTTTTTATAATTATTTTGCTAATTGTCCTTTTTTAAAGTTGATTTTTAATCATTTTTTTAATGCTTGTTTTAACTTATGAGCAAGCTTTAACAAAAACATGAGCAGTGTAGATACAACCGGACGTTTAATTATTTTTATTGTTAAAAGATTAAACGTCTCGCGATGTATGGGTAACCTTCAAAATCGTAAATATATTGTAGAATGATGTACACCCAACCCCTTTCAAAATCCGACTGATTTGATAAATGTGTCAAAGTATGTCTATCGTTCTAGGACTTCGATACTGTCAGTGTTGCCAGATGAAGTTTTGAAAATTTCCTGAAGCCTGGTTGGCACGGTCAATCTACCAACAAAAATATTCTTTAAAATATTTATCTGATGATACTTTTAGAAATGCCAAGTTTGAGAAAACAAATTAAATACACACACTAAATTGTGTCCAAAAATATGTTTTCTAAAAATGTATTTCCTGGATAGAAACCTTAATGTTAGGGAATATTTCCTAGACCTGGCATCTAAGGCCATATTCTTTCCCACCACTTGATTTGTCTTAGCTGATTAGTCTCACCCCGCCTCTCGAAATGTGGAAGCCATGCATATCTCTTCGCACGTGTCGCCTCCAAACCAAACCAAACTCTTGAGTCATAGGCGTACTAATATTTTATTTTCATTTAGATTTAGTATTACAGCCAATTTTGTTTAAAAAGTTTTCGCTTATGAATTCTGTAAAATTTAACCTTATTAGAATTTTAATAATAATCTTTTTATGACAACTGACAATGTTTAAGATGCGAACAGTGAAACAACGCCTTCACCACGCTGCTTAAGCCCCATTACGGCCTCAATATAAAAATCGGATCGACACATCAAAAGTTTATGATCAAGGGAATGTATCATAAATAAAAACACTTTATGTAAACGACCTTTAAAATTAATATTATAAACATTATGTAATTGTTAAGTGGCATCGTATTTATGATTTTAATTGTGCTACACTTTAAGGGGTGTGAAATAAATTACTTATTTATAATAATACTGAATTTATGCGGGTGGTATAACTAGTGTTATAACGGTTGTAGCTATAGTATTACTGGCAACCAACGATCCAGCTACGTCGAAACACCGGTTCCCATTAAACAATTCTAAAGCTAAGCGACGTAAGGCGATACTAGTGGATAGACAGGTGACCAGTTCGAAACTCTGTATCGTGCTGTTGTCCAATAAAGGCAAAAGTGTAAAATATTTTGACACACACTGCTCATTCACGCCGGTTCGAGGCCGGATGAGATCGCTCTGTTCGGATTCCGCATAAACAAAGTAGGCCCCGTCCAAATTATAGTATTACATTATAACATTATCATGTCATAATATTATGAAATAATATTTCCTACTTCACTCAATTCTTAATATTGCAGCAAAACTTATCAGTATAAAGTTTTACTTATCTTTATCCTTTTTATTGCTATTTATAATTCTCAATACGAGGATAAGAAATTTTAGTTTTCAGTACGCCTATGACCGAAAGCGAACGTCTACCTCCCGTTTCATCAGCGGCCATAATTGGATGGAATCAGGGATGAGTAAATATAAAGGACCCTAAAATTAATAAATTTTGCTCGTCTGCTGCAACACGTAAGAAATATTTATTGATGGATGACAGAGAAGTAATAAAAAGGCCGTTTTTATGAATAACAAAATGGTATTTGAACATCATATTATAATCATATTGAATTGACAATAGATTAATTTATCAGCTATCCGCAGAAAATTGACAATAATAATAAAAACATGACACATGGCAATTAATATAATTCCAAATTAAAAATCGATAAGAGTTCTCATTCATAATAGTAATATAGATATATTTCAAAGAACTTATTTAAATAACTTTTTTAATTTTGTACTAGTTTATAGAACTTGGTGGTATAACTTAACAAAATAATATCAATCATTAAATAAAGCATAAACGAACTAATAAATAAACAAATAGGTTAATTTGTTTAATGTGTACAACGTACGGCTTTGTATGCCGATTGTCGTGTATATGAAGAATAAAGTCAACGTTTGTTCAGTACAATACGATATACTGAGAGAGAAAATACTATAAAATACGGGAGAAAAATGAGAAGTTTATTACCTATCCACTTAATCCGGATCGGTCGACAATAGAATTTTGGTGAGTTTTTACAACATTATGTAATTAATTGATTATCGGTCCTATTATGAAACTGAGGATGTACGTAACTACGTAATAGAGCATATTTTTGGTTAGTTTATTTCAATGAAGCGTACACACGGCTTTGGTCGCTGATTCCTCGTGTGTCGACGTGTTCAGTACAATACGATATATTGAGAGAGATGTTGATGCTCTATTACGTAGACACGTACATCCCTACTTGCATAATAAGACAGGAGGACTGAGCATCTTAAAACGTATTTAAAGTGCAAATTCTGTTGTCGAACAATGTAATCAGTATGATTACAGATTAAATAATTATGAGGTGTGCATATGAAAACATTAAACGACCATCATTGTGTTAAGTCATACCACGTAATTCCTAACAAAATATCAATCATTTAATGTCTCACTTCACACTGGCTCACTTCATTATGATTTAATACTGATTAGAATGGTCGACAATAGAATTTGCACTATTTACTACGTAATATGATGTTTTTTTACAGTTTATTTTAATGATATAACCGATAATGTACACACGGCTTTGGGTGCCGATTGTCGTGCACAGAGCCTATAGACTCTGTGATTGTATAAATGAACAAAGAGAAAAGAGCAAGAATTTCCCCAAGCGTATGAAGTTGAGCTCCGGATTAAGTCGATAGGTAATAATTTTCCCTCCCCGACTTACAAGATTGCCATAGCGATTCACTTCTAGACATGTAGGTAAATGATGACTAAAATAAACGACCCAAGATTTTCTCTTGCCGACCAGTATATTATCGTAGTCTTAAAGAAATTAGAATAAAATAAAACTTTTTTTTCTTCTTTTAAAAATTCTGTTCATGTATACTACTGAAAAGAAGATAATATATTTAAGCTAAATGTAATCTATTACAGTTGTAGTGTAATGTAAAATGAGTAACTAATTGTTGAAAATCCAGATCCAACCCTAGATGCCACATTTTTTTGAAACGTCTACTTATGCGGTTTGAAATGTAAAATCTTGGTTTTGATGTAAAATCTGGCAATACCGCTCAGAAGAAATGTTCCCACCCATACCCACCCAACTTTTTTCTCTTTTTAATACATTTGATTTGCCATTAAGCTGCCTACATCACTGTCTTACACGTTAAAATCCTATACACAGAGTTGACCTGTCCCGATGTGTATATATATATCGATAATGGCGCCACATAGAAACAGGTATTTAAAAATGGGAAAAACGATATAAACTCGGATATAAAAGTCCATGCGTAATTTCAATTAAAAAAAACGGTTTCCTGAACGTTTATCATTTCTGGATTCTCATCGTTTTTCCCATGTTTTCCTCAATTGTTATATTTATTGTTACATATAATTTAGTAAAAACACTAAAAAAACTTGTCAATAGCAGAAGAAGTTGTATGCACGTATTTTTATTACCCGACGATAAAATTTGGACTTTCCAGGTAGGTAGTTAAAGTTAAATTCAAACATCTAAAAAGTAAAACATGCTATTTAAAAAAATGCAAATATCTTAAATAATAATTTAATATGCACTTTGCAAACCGGTTAATACTGCAAAATCCAAAACATAATAGTAAAGTATCTACTACTACTCTAAAAAGAGCCTACTAAAAATAATAAACTAATTAAAAAATAAATATTTTGTGCATATTCCGAGTAAAGTCTTTTCTTAATTTATATGTATATTTTAAAACAATTTATTCATAGTTAGGTTTCCGTAATTATAATATACTTAATATGTCTAATACTTTACCATATTATATACTTAATATCCTATAGTATATAAACACATACCTTCCTTCATTTTTGGGCACCTAAAGAACGAGATATTGTCTGTCATTCTACTTTCACAACCATCCACTGCACAAATATTTCTAGTAGACATTTTATTCACAATTCGAACAAAACAACTAAAACACTATTTTTGGTTCACCCTATGCGTCGGGCCGAAAACAAAACTGAAATAAACTTGGAACGCTGTGTACACGTCGAGCAACGGATGTAGACTGACCCAAGTCTACAATACAGGCGGGGAGCGGCGGGAGGAATTTTGATACGGGCAAAAAGTGGGTCAACTGATATATTTTATATTCTTTAAACTGTGGTCATACTTAGGCATAAAATGTTTTAATAAGATTTCTAAAATTGTGCCCAACTTGGATCAGGATAATTACAAAAAAAAATTGGCGCCGTGAGGCACGTATAGCCGCCCATACTAAAATATGTTAATATCTCGAAAACTGCGACTTTGACTGATTTTGATGTTATTACAAATTTTGTTGCAAATATTATTCCTAATCTTAATTTGAAAACCACCTTTCGCTAGCTACTGTAATTTTGGAGTTACGATTTTTTTAAATATTTAACCCCCTCCTATACCCTCTTACCAACCCCCCACCCTCACCAAAAACTAATGGCTAGATTCTCGGGTGCCACATTATTTTTGTGCCAAATTTGGTTAAAATCGGTTCAGCGGTTCTTGAGTTATCGTGTTATGGCCCCTCTACACGTTGGCCAATGCATGTGCCAATACGCTGGCCAGCGCGTTGGGCCAACGTGTAGAGGGGACTATTGGTCATGTTAGCTGAACTGGCCGAGTTGGCCCAAGCATTGGCGACCAATCCGTTTGCCGTGGTTTTTTCGAGACACTATAAAAATGACCCCTCTACACGTTGGCCAATGTGTTGGTCAGTGCGTTGGTCAATACGCTGGCCAATGCGTTGGACCAACGTGTAGAGGGGACCATTGGTCGTGTGGGCGGCACTGGTCGAGTTGGTCACCAAGCATTGGTCACCGATCCATCTGTTGTCGGTTTTTTCAAGACACATCAAAGGGAGTTGGTATTGATCGGTGATTGGTCGGTAATATTTTCCTGTGTATGTAATATTTTTCTGTGTGTCTCAATATTCCCAGGATATAGAACTACTACTTATTTTTTTGGAGTGAAGATAAGTTCATTGGACACAATTTACCTCTATACAACAGTGCTTTGTTTGCCAGAAGGCATCAAGGAGATTATTTTAAGAACCGATATTCCGATTTGAACTAGATTTGGTGTTTCTATGTTGCTAAGTATTTTGTTTACATTTGACCATCACAAAAAATGTGAAAAAGTACGGGAAAGGTGAGACCTACCCCCACCTTTACTTAAATAATTTTAATAAAAATATTTTACAATTCTACCGACGGCTTTTTTTCCGTAAAATGGACCTCATAGTATTTACTACATTTTTTGTCCCTTGTAAAAAAAGCCACATCGCCTAGATTTTGAAAAAAAATAGAGAATTTTTAAAATGAGACTTCTTTACACGCGATGGGAGTAAAAACTGAAGGCCGGAACACGGCCGAGACGGGACGCGAGAGCAAAAGTGGTAACTTTAACTTTTTGATCTTGGAGCATCGTAACTCGGGCCCTATGTGAGCTAGGGGGCCGAAACTCAGAATGTAGATGGGGCTCGAAGACAAGACTTTTCATGGTATTTTGACAATCAAATAAAAATTTACTCCTAATAATCAGCAAACATACAAACACCAAATTTAGTTCAAATCAGAATAACGGAAATTCTTAAAATATCAGAAAAAAATTGTTTATTTGTGCCCTTTGTGTTAATAATGCCTAATATTAGACATTTTATGTGTAGCAAAATCACGGATAATCCCGACCAATCAAACCAGAAATTTTTGTCTTGTTGCTCACTACCGATATCGATCAATACAACAGCTGTCTGTGAGACACTTACTTTTAAAATCCAAAAATTTAAATCAATCAAATTCGAATTAAAATTGAAAAAAAATAATCGCGAAAAAAAAAGATGAAAAGCAAATTAATCAGAATTTAAAAAAAGTACATCTGGTGGGAATTGAACTCGCGACCATTGGATCCAGAGCGCGTCAACCGATTCACTGACCTAACGATATCATTCTAGAAAATCTTTTGATTTCGGTATTAAACTGCATCATTTTTTTATAACTCGGTAATGGTACACACATGGTACACACTAAGAAAGAAGAAAGAAAGAAAGCATGGCCAACGCACTGGCCAACGTGCAGAGGGGCCTGGAAAATACGTGTGCCAACGTATTGGCCAATGCACTGGCGAACACATTGGCCAACGTGTAGAGGGGCCATTACAGACGGACAGACAGACAGTCCGACAGACACCACGAAAATATTTTGTATTTAGGTCATTTATGACCCAAATAACTCATTTTGAGTGAAATTAAAAAAACTTTTTTTTGCCGATCCTAATAGCCGGTATGGGTGGCTAATAAACTGCGGAGTTTCTTATTGAATAATGTAATCTATTATTCGGTAAAGGAATTTTCAGATTTTTAGGTGTAATTTAAGTACTTTTTCTTTTTTTTTCTACTTTTTTGGAAGTTAGGCATCGGACAACGTCGTAGGACGTTCTGACCCGAATTTATATATATTTATTTATATATATATATAATATATATATATATATATATATATAGTATATAGTATATATATATATATATATATATATATATGCTGCTGCTGCTGCTATATATATATATATATATATATATATATATATTTTTTAATTTATTATATATATATATATATATATATATATATATATATATATATATATATATATATATATAGCAGTATATATATATATATATATATATATATATATATATATATATATATATATATATATATATATATATATATATATATATATATATATATATATATATATATTTATAATAAATCGACGGAGTCAGACCCGGTACGTTGAAGATAGGCCGTCAGACCCGGGGTATATCGGACGAAAAATGTTCAAGCGATGCCTTCAGGCCCTGATGCTGGACCGTTTAATTTGTCCCATTTATATAAAAAATAGAGGTTTATTCGTTTTCGCCAGACCCACGACGTTGCCGCTTTTAATTCTCAAATATTTATATTAGAATTAGACGAACGGACCTTTTGAAACGGCAATTGATGACAGTGCAGAAGTAAAGACGGTGAATTTCTGCTATAATGAATATTATTGTACTTATTGTTAGTATTAGATATATTCTGTCTTATAAATGCATCTGTACGAAAGCGTTTTTATCTGAAATTTCTTTAAAAATTAAATTTCTTTGTAATAAGCATAATCAAGTTACAATGCATTGTCAATTTCGTTTAGTAGATTTTGTAAGTGTTTACTAAGTGATGATGGAACCCCGTTTATTACTTTATACTTTAAAAGAAAAAAAGTTAAAAGTAAACTGAATATACGTATTACTGTAGTGTGTAGCCACAGTTTAAAGAATACGTGTAGCCGTCAAAATTTTTGTTTCACTGAAATTACTATTTTAGATCTCACTGAACGAAATAATGCAATAAAATTAATTATTGTGAAATAACTGAATACTATCATATTTATGATCGAAAAAAAAACGGCGTCAGCGATGGCAATGAAATGAAAATTGCTGTCATTTTATATGTAAAATTATATGGGGAATGTCATCGATCGTCATTTCCAAGCCAACTGGACGCCGCTTTTTTTCGATCATACGGTACCTTTTTGTGTAAACTTTTTCCTGTGGGGAGAAATATCATACAAAACGGCCTTATCGTACAGTCACTATCATATATACGATGATCGTAATTACTTTGATGTAATTACTTCGACAATGAAATCATACCACCGAAATAAATCTTTAGGTACTCGTACAATTCTTTGACCCGTCGATCGATTTAGATGAAAAAAATCTTTAGGCACTTCTATAACGTAATCATAGCACGAAATAAATTTTTAGGTACTCGTACAATTCTTTGAAACGACGATAGATTTAGACAAAAAAAAAATTTAGGTACTACTACAATGAAATCATAGTACCGAAATAAATTTTTAGGTAATCGTACAATTTTTCGACACGATGATCGATTTAGATGAAAAAAAACTTTAGTAACTTCTATAGGTATAACCATATGCGAAAGTCGTCAAAAAATTGACATGATATGTCATTCTACAGGTGACATCCCATTATCCTAAAAACGGCGTGTATCGAAGCGTAAGTATATGTAACGACCTTGAATAGATTTCCAGTAATTCTATTGGCTGAAAAATTCATCTGTCACAAATTTTATCTATCAAATTGAGCTGTCAAAAATTTCAGCCAATAGAATTACTGAAATCGATTCGTCGTTACGCCGTTACGCCGATACGCCGTTTTTAGGATAGTGTGGATGCACCCTCAATAGAATGACATATAATATGTCAATTTTTTGACATTTTCGCATATGGTTATACATATAGAGAAGTACCTAAAGTTTTTTACTAGTACAATTTTTGACCCTTCGCGTCGCCTCGATCGATTTAGATGAAAAACATCATTAGGTACTTTTACAACAAAATCATAGCATCAAAATAAATTTTTAGGAACTCGTACAATTTTTTGACACGGTGATCGATTTAGATAAAAAAAACTTTAGATACTCGTACAATTTTTTGACACGACGATCGATTCTGACGAAAGGTAATTTGACGCTGTTTTTTGGAATCATATGTATGCCATGTGTATACTTATCTAATAAGTAAAGTGTATTCATTTAGAATATTAAGAGATTAATTCAGACGAAAAAAATCAAAATAGGTAGAAAGTATTCTTTAAGATTGTTTCTACAAGTTTTATTTAAAAATTGGAACAGAGAACTATTATTATTATAGGGCTCCTCTCGGACCGCTTGGACGAGTCCATTATAAAAAGAGCGAGGGACAGTAGGTAGAAAAAACATATGATTTGATTTGTCACGGAAACGTAAAAGTTTATTAATAAAAGTGTTTTGTTGAAATTCTTCGAGTTTTATCATAAAGTTTATGGTTCGACACCCAACAAAATAATTATAACGAATCCCCGTCACAAGATATAAATAATTTAAAGTCTAATCTGGCGAGTTGAGTTTGGATGAAACTGTAAAGAAAATGTTTAAAAGTGTAATGTAATCATTTAAATTTAAATAAAATTCATATAGCAGTAAAGTAGTAAAAAAAGTGTAGGTTTAAAAGCATGAACTTCTGGGAATTCCCTATTTGTATAGTCTGGGAACCACCTACTTTTCTGGGAAACACATACTTTCAAGTTCAATTTATTAGAATTGTGATTAAAAGAAAGCACTATTCTCATTCATATTGCGATTAATGAATATTAATAATATTATACTACCATATAATACTCAAATTAAGTTTTCGAATACATAGTAAGTAAACATAGATAGAAGATAGAACATATTATAGAGATGCAACCATAGAACGTGTTTGTCATATTTATATAGTGTTGGTAGATAGCATCCAACCGTAAACTGAATATACAACGTAGTACTGTTGCAATAAATATTTTTGTTACACTAAAATTACTATTTTAGATCTTACTGAACGTAGTAATGTAATAAAATTAATTATTGTACTAATTAACAACCATATAATCGAGAAAAAAAAACGGCGTCAGCTGTGGCATGAAATGAAGATTGCTGTCATTTTATACTGGGTGCGTCTCAAAAGTGGCTCTCCGCTATAACTTTTTAATTTTTTTTTAGATAAAAAAACGAAATTTGGTATGTAAGTATATGACATAAATTGGGAATGATTGACGTATTCAATTGTTTTTGGTCACTTCCTGTTTCACCGAAAATGACTACAACTTTTGATTTTAAATGACACCCCCGGTATATTTTTACATTATTTGATAGAAAATGACACTCTGAATCGAATGACATATCATATGTCAACTTTTGACATTCTCGCTTTAAACAAATTGTTTTTTAAATTTCAATCTAGAGTGCCATGGCTGTATTAACAAACACTAATTTTTAATCAAGAAGCCTTGGAAAAATAGATTTGATAATCTAATGATTTTCGTGTCTTGTCGGGGCCCGTTGTTATAAGATGCCCAAATCGTATTTTTAATCATATCTCAATTTTTCCAAACGGAACAAGGGAGGCTCGTTAGCATAATTTGGAAAAAGCATTTTTTACTAATAATTTGGTACCACACACATGGTATTTCGAGTCAAATTGTCATTATGAACCGCATGTTACAATTTCAAATAAACCATATGAGAAAATGTCAAAAAATTGACATATTATGATGTCATTCTATTGAGGGTGCATCCACACTATCCTAAAAACGGCGTATCGGCGTAACGGCGTAACGACCTTGAATAGATTTCCAGTAATTCTATTGGCTGAAAAATTCATCTATCAGAAATTTTATCTGTCAAATTCATCTGTCAAAAATTTCAGCCCATAGAATTACTGGAAATTAGAGTAATAATAACTTTCATATTATAGAGATGCAACCATAGAACGTGTTTGTCATATTTATATGGTGTTGGTAGATAGCATCCAGCTGTAAACTGAATATACAACGTTATTACTTGTAGCAATCAACATTTTTGTTACACTAAAATTACTATTTTAGATCTTAGTGAACGTAGTAATCTAATAAAATTAATTATTGTACTGATTAGCTACCGTATAATCGAAAAAAAAATCAGCGTCAGCGATGGCTATGAAATGAAGGTTGCTGTCATTTTATACTGGGTGCGTCTCAAAAGTGGTCCACCGCTATAACTTTTTTATTTATTTTTTTTGGATAAAAAAAACGAGATTTGGTATGTTAGTATATGACATAAATTGGAATTGATTGACGTATTCAATTGTTTTTGGTCACTTCCAGTTTCACCGGAAACGACTACAACTTTTGATTATTAAATGACACCCCCGGTATGTTTTTACATTATTCGATAGAAAATGACACTCTGAATAGAATAATATATCATAATATGTCAACTTTTGACATTTTTGCTTAAAAAATCTTATTTTAAATTTCTATCTATTATAGAGTGCCATGGATGTGTTAAAAACACTAATTTTTAATCAAGGAGCCTTGGAAAAATAGATTTGATAGTCTAATGATTTTCGTGTCTTGTCCGGGCCCGTTATAAGATATCAAAATCGAATTTTTAATCATATCTCAATTTTTTCAAACGGAACAAAGGTGGCTCGATAGCATATTTGGAAAAAGCATTTTTCTACGAATAATTTGGTACCACAATTTGGTACTCGAGTCAAATTGTCATTATGAACCGCATGTTACAAATAAATCATATGTGAAAATGTCAAAAATTGACATATTATGATATGCCATTCTATTCAGAGTGTGATTTTCTATCGAATAATGTAAAAACATACCGGGGGTGTCATTTAAAAATCAAAAGTTGCAGTCATTTCCGGTGAAACAGGAAGTGACCAAAAACAATTGAATACGTCAATCAATCCTAATTTATGTTATCATTTTAATAACAAAAACATACCAAAACTCGTTTTTTTATCTGACAAAATAAAAAAGTTGTAGGGGTAAGCAACTTTTGAGACGCACCCGGTATACGACGATCGATTTAAATGAAAATAATTTTTAAATACTTCTACAACGAAGTCATAGTATCGAAATAAATTTCTAGGTAATCGTACAATTTTTTGACACGACGATCGATTTAGACGAAAAAATTTTAGGTACTTCTACAGCGAAATCACAGCATCGAAATAAATTTGTAGTTACTCCTACAATTCTTTGACACGACGCGCTGATCGATTTAGATGAAAAAAAATTTAGTTACTTCTACAACGAAATCATAGCATCGAAATAAATTTTTAGGTACTCGTACAATTTTTGACCCGCCGATCGAAATAATTTTGTTTCTAATATTTATTAGCCGAACGACCGGATTTTTTTTGTCTGAATTTCTTAATATTCTAATTAAAGTATGAGCATTTTGTTTTCTACCAAATATACACGGCTATATCTTCAGCCAGCTTTAATGTTTTGCTTTACCGTGCTGCTTGGTTTCTTTGGGTCTAGATACATCGATTCGACGTTGTACCGGCTTATACACTTATACTAATCGTCGAAGGTAACGCAAGCCACAGACAGTACCGGTTTGCCCCAATCGTATATACGATAATACTAAATATATTATATTGAGGCCCGGCTGAAATGGGCTGGTCAGGGGAAGTGGGGGAAACCGTTCTGGGCGATAACCACTGAAATCATTACATATATATATATATATATATATATATATATAGTATATAGATTTATTAAAACTGCTTATACGAGCCTCAAAAACTACGTTGCTTCATTGGGCTCAGACCGATTTCGACATTTGCGCCCGGGGGTCGGGTCTGAGTACGATTTCAGTGGTTATCGTCTGGTGAACGGTTTCCCCCACTTGACCAAATTTCAGCTGGGCCTGAAAAATGGTTTTATGTTTTTTATATACGATTGGGGGTACACCGGTGGTTGTCACGGGCGGCGCCACCTTCGACCTTAGTATGTATAAGCCGATTTACGTTGAATCGATGTATTCAGACCCAAGAACCGGCAACACGGTAAAGCAAACTATTAAAGGGAAACGAAGATATAGCCGTGTTATATTTGGTGAAAACAAAAATGCTCATACTCTAATTAGAATATTAAGAAATTCAGAACAAAAAAAATGAAAATAAGTATTCTTTTAAAATTATTCCTACTAGTTTCATTTAAAAATATCAATAATTTACGGTCTAATCTTTTTTTTTTGAATTGCTGTCATTACCGGGTTTGTAGAAGTAACTAAACTTTTATTGTCGAAACAGGTCGTTCGGCTAATAAATACTAGAAACAAAATTATTTCGATCGGCGGGTCAAAAATTGTACGAGTACCTACAAATTTACTTCGATGCTATGATTTCGTTGTAGAAGTACGTAATTTTTTTTTCATCTAAATCGATCAGCGATCATCGCGTCGTGTCAAAGAATTGTAGGAGTAACTACAAAATTATTTCGATGCTGTGATTTCGCTGCAGAAGTACCTAAAATTTTTTCGTCTAAATCGATCGTCGTGTCAAAAAAATGTACGAGTACCTAGAAATTTATTTCGATACTATGACTTCGTTGTAGAAGAATTTTGTCAAAAATTATTTTCATTTAAATCGATCGTCGTATACCGGGTGCGTCTCAAAAGTAGCTCACCCCTACAACTTTTTATTTTTGTCAGATAAAAAACGAGTTTGTTGGTATGTTAGTATATAACATAAATTAGGATTGATTGACGTATTCATTTGTTTTTGGTCACTTCCTGTTTCACCGGAAATGACTACAACTTTTGATTTTTAAATGGCACCCCCGATATATTTTTACATTATTCGATAGAAAATGACACTGAATAGAATGGCATATCCTAAATATGTCAATTTTTGACATTTTCACATATGATTTATTTGTAACATGCGGTTCATAATAACAATTTGACTCGAGTACCAAATTGTGGTACCAAATTATTCGTAGAAAAATGCTTTTTCCAAATATGCTAACGAGCCACCTTTGTTCCGTTTGAAAAAATTGAGATATGATTAAAAATTCGATTTTGATATCTTATAACGGGCTCGGACAAGACACGAAAATCATTAGACTATCAAATCTATTTTTCCAAGGCTGCTTGATTAAAAATTAGTGTTTTTAACACATCCATGGCACTCTATAATAGATAGTATTAATATACTATTTTTTTATAAAATAAAATACTATTTTTTTAAGCGAAAATGTCAAAAGTTGACATATGATATATTATTCTATTCAGAGTGTCATTTTCTATCGAATAATGTAAAAACATACCGGGGGTGTCATTTAATACTCAAAAGTTGTAGTCATTTCCGGTGAAACTGGAAGTGACCAAAAACAATTGAATACGTCAATCAATTCCAATTTATGTCATATACTAACATACCAAATCTCGTTTTTTTATCCAAAAAAAAATAAATAAAAAAGATATAGCGGTGGACCACTTTTGAGACGCATCCGCCAATAGAATTACTGGAAATCTATTCAAAGTCGTTATGCCGTTACGCCGATAAGCCGTTTTTAGGATAGTGTGGATGCACCCTCAATAGAATGACATATCATAGTATGTCAATTTTTTACATTTTCGCATATGGTTTATTTGAAATTGTAACATGCGGTTCATAATGACAATTTGACTCGAAATACCATGTGTGTGGTACCAAATTATTCGTAAAAAATGCTTTTTCCAAATATGCTAACGAGCCTCCCTTGTTCCGTTTTTAAAAATTGAGATATGATTAAAAATACGATTTGGGCATCTTATAAGAACGGGCCCGGACAAGACACGAAAATCATTAGATTATCAAATCTATTTTTCCAAGGCTCCTTGATTAAAAATTAGTGTTTTTAACACAGCCATGACACTCTAGATTGAAATTTAAAATACAATTTTTTTAAAGCGAGAGTGTCAAAAGTTGACATGATATGTCATTCGATTCAGAGTGTCATTTTCTATCAAATAATGTAAAAACATACCGGGGGTGTCATTTAAAAATCAAAAGTTGTAGTCATTTCCGGTGAAACAGGAAGTGACCAAAAACAATTGAATACGTCAATAATTCCTAATTTATGTCATATACTTACATACCAAATCTCGTTTTTTCATCTAAAAAAAATTATAGCGGTGAGCCACTTTTGAGACGCACCCAGTATAAAATGACAGCAATCTTCATTTCATGCCACCGCTGACGCTGTTTTTTTTTTCGATTATATGGTAGTTAATCAGTACAATAATTAATTTTATTACATTACTACGTTCACTAAGATCTAAAATAGTAATTTTAGTGTAACAAAAATGTTGATTGCTACAGTCCTACGTTGTATATTCAGTTTACGGTTGGATGCTATCTACCAACACCATATAAAGATGACAAACACGTTCTATGGTTACATCTCTATAATATGTTCTATCTTCTATTTATGTTTACTTACTATGTATTCGAAAACTTAATTTGTGTAATATATGGTAGTATAATATTATTAATATTAATATTCATTAATCGCAATATGAATGAGAATAGTGCTTTCTTTTATTCACAATTCTAATAAATTGAACTTGAAAGTATGTTTCCCAGAAAAGTAGGTTGTTCCCAGACTATACAAATAGGGAATTCCCAGAAGTTCATGCTTTTAAACCTACACTTTTTTTACTACTTTACTGCTATACGAATTTTATTTAAATTTAAATTAATAACATTACACTTTTAAACATTTTGTTTACAGTTTCATCCAAACTCAACTCGCCAGATTAGACTTTAAATTATTTATATTTTGTGACGGGGATTCGTTACAATTATTTTGTTGGGTGTCGAACCATAAACTTTATGATAAAACTTGAAGAATTTCAACAAAACACTTTTATTAAACTTTACGTTTCGGTGACAAATCAAATCGTGTTTTTTCTACCTACTGTCCCCCGATCTTTTTTATAATAGACTCGTCCAAGCGGTCCGAGAGGGGCCCTATAATAATAATAGTTTTCTGTTACAATTTTTAAATAAAACTTGTAGAAACAATCTTAAAGAATACTTACTACCTATTTTGATTTTTTTCGTCTGAATCTCTTAATATTCTAAATGAATACACTTTATTTATTAGATAAGTATACACATGGCATATATATGATTCCAAAAAACGGCGTCAAATTACCTTTGAAATGACAATTGTCAGAATCGATCGTCGTGTCAAAAAATTGCACGAGTACCTAAAAATTTATTTCGTGTTATTATTTCGTTATAGAAGTACTTAAAGATTTTTTTCATCTAAATCGATAGACGCGACGCGCGACGGTCAAAAATTGTACGAGTACCTAAAAATTTATCTCGATGCTATGATTTCGTTGTAAAAGTACCTATTCTTTTATCTCGGAATCGATCAGAAAGTTGTACGAGTACCTAAAAATGTATTTTAATGCTATGATTTCGTTGTAGAAGTACCAGAAGTACCTAAAGATTTTTTCATCTAAATCGATCGATGGGTCAAAAATTGTACGAGTACCTAGAAATTTATGTAGAAGTACCTAAAAATGCTTTTCGTCTCAGAAAACAGATCGTCGTATCAAAGAATTGTACGTAGAAATACCTAGAAATTTATTTCTGTACTATGGTTTCGTTGTAGTAGTACCTAATTTTTCGTTTATATCAGTCGTCGTATTTGTGTTTTGACATTATTCGATACAAATTACTCTGAGAATTGATCATCACACTATCCTAAAAACGGCGTAACGGCATGTGTTGAATCGATTTCAGTAATTCTATTAGCTGAAATTTTGACAGATGAATTTGACAGATAAAATTTCTGACCAGATGAATTTTCAGCCAATAGAATTAAATTATTCAAATTTAAGGTATTGGATACTTCCCTCAAACCCTGTTTATCATAATATGTCATTTTGACATTTTCGCATATCTTATACATATACAAGTACCTAAGTTTTTTCATCTAAATCGATCATCGTGTCGAAAAATTGTACGAGTACCCAAAAAATTTATTTCGGTTCTATGATTTCGTTGTAGTAGTACCTAAGTTTTTTCGTCTAAATCGATCGTCGTTTCAAAATTACCTAAGAAATTTATTTCGATGCTATGAATTACGTTATGAAGTACCTAATGATTTTCATCTAAATCGATTGACGGGTCAAAGAATTGTACTAGTACCTAAAGATTTATTTCGGTGGTATGATTTCATTGTCGTAGTAATTACATCAAAATAATTACGATTATCGTATATATGATAGTGACTGTACGATAAGGCCGTTTTGTATGATATTTCTCCCCACAGGAAAAAGTTCAACAAAATGTGCCATTATGATCGAAAAAAAAAGCGGCGTCCAGTTGAAACTGGAAATGACGATCGATGACATTCACCATATAATTTTACATCGCTGACGCCGTTTTTTCGATCATAAATATGATGGAATTCAGTTATTCACAATAATTAATTTTATTTGCATTATTTCGTTCAGTGAGATCTAAAATAGTAATTTCAGTGAAACAAAAAATTTTGACAGCTACACGTATTCTTTAAACTGTGGCTACTCACTAAAGTAGCCGTTATGTGCTTCATTACGGTTTCGGCTGGATGCTCTACCAACACCAATATAAATATGACAAACACGTTTTATGGTTGCATCTCTATAATATGTTCTATCTTCTAAATTTACTTTGTATTCAATTTAATTAGGTAATATTTGATAATATAATATTCTTATTATTCATTGATTTGCAATATGAATGATAATAATGATTTGTTTAATCACAGTTCTAATAATTTAAACTTGAAAGTGTGGGGTTCCCAGAAAAGTAGGTGGTTCCCAGCCTCTACAAATATGTAATTCCCAGAAATTGATGTTTTTAAACCTACACTTTTTCCTACTTTACTGCTACATGAATTTTATCAGACATAGAAAATTTAGGGTATTCATTAATACTTTAAAAATTTTGTTTACAGTCTCATCCAAACTCAACTCGCCAGATTAGACCTAATATTATTTATGTTTTAAATAAAACTAGTAGAAACAATGTTTAAAGATAACATTTTTTTTTGTCTGAATTTCTTAATATTCTAAATGAGCATCTTTTTTCTACCCGTCTTGCCCACAGTGCAAATTTTTAAATTGTCGCCCTCATATCTGTATGTAATAAAAAAATAAGTTAAAATAATTCTTTATAACAAAATAGAAAAAAGGTTAATGATAAATACGATACTTAGGTTAATAAGGATAAAGGTTAATGATAATACGGTACAATGATTTGTTATCTGAAAAAGTATTCGAATTTTCCATTGTCCACCATAATGCTTATGACCTTTACATTATTTGTATTTATAGAACACCTGACTCTGACGTGCAATTATTCTGTCATAATCTACTAAGCTTGCTTGAGTCCCTGCCCTTGAAAAACAAATTAATTTTGTGTGGTGATCTTAATATTGACTTTCTTAGTGTATGTGCTGCTCAGGAGTTTCTTCAGTCCGATTTTGATTCTTTTGGAATGGCCATGCTCACCTACCAGAATATTCAATACCAGTTCTAGTACTATAGACTATGTTTTGTCATCTTTTGATCCTAACTCCATCGCCTGCAACGTCTTTAGCTCGGGTCTCTCTGATCATGTCGGCGTTATCTGAAATTAAGAATTTAACAGTAAATATAAATAAATATAATCCTTTAAGAGCCGGTACCTATATCGATCTTCCCAAACAAATTAAAAGAAAAGAGGCTTGTGTAAATGTTCAAAATTCTGACGACATGTGTTTTGCGTGGGCTGTACTATCATATTTGTATCCTACACATAAAAATTCAAATAGAACTTCTTCTTATCCAGATCCTCGAAAAGTATTAAATCTAAAAGGTATTCAATTTTCCATGACCCTTAAACAAATTCCGCGATTTGAAAAACAGAATAATTTATCTATTAATGCTTATGGGTTGGAAAAATTGAGTAAATCTTTTCGTGTGTTTCCTACTTATCTAACCAAAAATAAACTGGAAAAGCATATTAATCTCCTTATGATTCAAGACAATTATTTCAATTCTGATAACGAAGAGGAGATATTTACTCCTGTTAAATTTCATTATGTATGGATCAAGAACTTTTCGCGTTTAGTTTCAAGCCAGATAAACAAGGACCATAGAAAGAAAATTATATGTGACCGGTGCCTTCATTATTTCTATGATGAAGACAAATTAAATTTACATTTAAAAGATTGTATAGTTCACAATAATGGTCCTATTCCAAAACTTCCACAAAACGATAAAAAGTGGATTGAATTTAAAGATTTTTCATTTAAAACTAAAGTTCCTTTCACAATTTATGCCGACTCTAAATGTCTTTTAATGCCCACCGAAGATAAC
The DNA here is from genome assembly GCF_002938485.1 of Sitophilus oryzae. Lineage (NCBI taxonomy): Eukaryota > Metazoa > Arthropoda > Insecta > Coleoptera > Curculionidae > Sitophilus > Sitophilus oryzae. The sequence goes on along the minus strand of NW_022146345.1, from coordinate 375,615 downwards.
AAAAATAAAAATACTCAAAAATAGCAAACGCATATACCGTTTAGTGTAGGATACTATGTTAAATGTGATTACGATGATTCACTTTCGTTTTATAAATCATATACGGGGTCGGACTGTATTGAATGGTTTGTTAGAGAACTATTTGATTTTGCTGAAAATGTAGAAACGGTTTTTCTTTGCGATTTGCCTATGGATCCCTTAACACCACAACAGACGCGGGCTTTTTATAATTCTAAAAACTGCCATATTTGCGAATCTCCTTTTTCCACTGATGATAAAAAAGTTAGAGATCATTGTCATCTAACAGGAAAATATCGAGGTGCGGCCCATGAAAAATGTAATTTAAATTTCCAAGATAACCACATTGTTCCGGTTTTATTCCACAACTTTAGTTCGTATGACGTACATCTGCTGATTAAAGCCTTGGCAGAAGTAGAAGGAGCAATTGATGAATTACCCGTCAATAAAGAAAAATATATATCAGTAACTAAACATGTGCCCGGAAATTCTGTTCAATTTAGGTTTCTAGATAGTTTCCGTTTCATGGCATCAAGTCTAGATAAATTAGCTTCTAATCTTTCGGAATATCCAATTCAAAACTCGGAATTTCCACATTTAAACGAGGAATATTTTAATTTGCTCACTCGTAAAGGTATTTTCCCTTATGATTTTATGAATGGTTGAAATAAACTGAATGAAACTCAACTACCTCCTAAACCCGCATTTTACAATAAATTAAATGATTCATATATCAACAATAAAGATTATGCGCATGCTCAAAAAGTTTGGAATATTTTTAAATGTCAAAGTATGCGTGATTATTCTGAACTGTATATGAAAATAGACATTCTTTTACTAGCTGATATCTTTGAACAGTTTAGAACTACATCCCATAAAACTTACGGTTTAGATCCTGCTCATTCGTATACTCTACCTGGGTATGCATGGCAATTGGCAATGTATGTTATATCAAATGAAAAAATGTGATATTAAAAAAACTTGAACTTCTAACTGATATCGACCAAATGTTATTTATAGAAAAGGAATTCGGGTGGTTTAAGTCAATGCTTCAAAGATACGCCGAAGTTGAATAATAAGTACATTCCATCGTACGATCCCTCTAAAGAAGAAACCTATCTTATGTATTTCGATATTAATAATCAATATGAATGGGCCATGTCTGGCAATATCTTCCATATGGTGGTTTTAAATGGCTTAAACGAAAATGAAATTTCAAATTTAAATATACAGAATATCACCAATGAGTCAAATAAAGGTTATATATTAGAAGTCGACCTGCATATTCCATCTGAGGTGCATGATTTCTTTTCTGATCTACCCCTTGTCCTGAACATGATATATACCTAAAGGGTCTAAAAATTCTAAATTATTAGCTACTTTAAATAATAATAAAAAGAATATGTTGTTCACTATAAAAATTTTAACAAGCTTTAGCTTTAGGAGTCAGAACTAAGAAAAATTCTTCGTGTTTACAATTTAATCAGTCTCCTGGTTAAAAATCCTATATTGATTTAAACACTCGGCTCAGACAAGCTTCTAAAAATGATTTTGAAAAAAATTATTTAAATTAATGAACAACGCTGTATTTGGAAAACCATGGAAAATATCCGAAGCATTCTTCTATTAAATTAGTAACTATGTGGGAAGGTCGATACGGGGTGGAATCGTTAATTTCGCGGCCTGAATTTAAAAGCAGTACCATAATTAATAGAAAACCTTATAATTATCGAATTATCTAAATCTGAAATATATTTTAATAAACCATTTATGTGGGAATGTGTATTTTGATTTAGCGAAAACCACAATATACGATTTCCATTATAATTATATGAAAAGGTCTTTTCTCTGATTGCACCGTTCTGTATACCGACACCGATTCGCTGATTTATGAAATTAAAAATCAAGACGTCTATGACGTAATGAAACGAGATTGTTCGCTGTACTTTGACACCAGCAATTACTCTCCAGATAATATTTATAGTATTCCTCTAGTAAATAAAAAGTTCTCGGTATGATGAAGGATGAAAAATAACGGACGTATTATGACTCATTTTTTGTTGGCCTTCGATCTAAAATGTATGCAACGAAATTATATTATACGGCCTATGGAGCTAGAACAAAAAAGAATTTGAGCTAAAAGTAAGAGTGAAGAAAAAGCTGGAAATTGAAAAATTATCCGAAAACATGGGAGTAACTAAAAAGATTAAGGGAGTTAAAAAGCTGTTATTAATAAAAAATTGCTTTGAAGATTATATTGATTGTTTGGAGAGTTGTAATGAAAAAATAATTTCGCAAACGTTAATACGATCTAGTAAGCATGCACTGTATAATATAAACCTATCTAAAATTGGGTTAAGTCCCCATGACGATAAGAGACATCTAATTAAGGGGTCAGTTCAGACTTTGCCTCATGGACATTGCTCCATAATGGATACTTAGTATATTTTATATGTATGTATGTGTATGAATGAGTGTGTGCATGTGTATAATTAAAAACAAATTATTAGTTAAACACTATGAATGTATAATTTAGGTGAATTAAAGAGTCGAAACTTTAGATTTGAGTGTTGGTGCTGTCTATATACTAATTTTGGGTAAAATAATAAACCACCTAGATTTGGTATTCACACACCTATTGGCGAATTAAAGAGCCGTCTGGATTAAGTTCTAGATTAGTGCTCGTGCTGCCTATATACTAATTTTTGGCGAAATAACCACCTAGATTTTCTGTTCGTACCTATTGGCGAATTAAAGAGCCGTCTGGATTAAGTTCTAGATTAGTGCTCGTGCTGCCTATATACTAATTTTTGGCGAAATAACCACCTAGATTTTCTGTTCGTACCTATTGGCGAATTAAAGAGCCGTCTGGATTAATTTTTAGATCAGTGCTCGTGCTGCTTACTCATAGTAATTTGTTTGGAGTGAAAGGTTGCGTGAATGTGATATTAACTTTACTAGTTCGTCTTATGTGCGCAACCAACTAAATTAGCTACACCTCGTATATTAATTTTATTGACAGATTGACGTTTGACGTTTGACAGGTTTGACGTTTGACAGATGATGTAAGAAAGGTTTGACGTTTGACATTTATAATAATAATTTGAAAAGGCATTTCAAAATATGTACTAATGGTGTGTGTGTTTTTTTTTAATTCGCTGTCTTTTAGTAAAAAGTAACTTTCTAGGACAGTCCGTTACTTCAGTAGAGAAAGACGACCAACCTCGTATATTAATTTTATTCTACCCACCTCGTATATTAACCTTATTCTACACACCTCGTATATTCCAAGTACTGGTGTTATCAGTTTCCTGTCTATCATTCGGCCTTCACATTATATTTGTAGCTACAAAATCAGCAGTTTGTTTCTAACTTTTAACAGTGCTAGTAGCTCGAAAATTGTGTATTTTCAGTGCGTTTAGTGAAAAGGGCTTAAATGTGATATTGAAGAAGAAAAAGGGCATCAGTGTATGTGTTGAGTGAATGGATAATAATACATATAAACCTCGTAAGTACGTATTTTTAGTAATACGCTTTGTTTTTTGATTTAATACTCTTTTCGTCATACTATATTGTTATATTATTATAACATAAGCAAAATCAGAATGGAAAAGATGCATATAACGTCCGCCGGACGTTATCATAACGGCCGGCGGCCGTTAAGTTTCTAAGGTAATCGTAACGTCTGTCACCTGCAACAATGACTATTTATTGTCAGTTGGACACTCAAAAAATTGGAAAATAGACCATAGCGAGATGTCGCGAGAAATTCCGTTGGAAATACAGGAGGAAGCGGTTGCGGCTACTCAAAATTTACTCCTGACTATAACCAGAGAGAGATATCAGCAGAATATGACAATTTTTGAAGTGGCGGCAGGATAGAAGTATAAACAGCGTAAATGAAGCGGTATTGCTGGCTTATGCTTTAAAAGAATGTCTGAAATGTATTCTCCTACATCACTGTGGACAAAGATATCCATGCTGAAGCTTGCGTTGAGAGTATATGAAAACATCGACATATCCAAGTTGTAAAAAGCATTATATTCTTCGATATTTAATCATACTCATCTAAATTATATTTGTTCATAGATTTGGTAAACTGTTCATGTTTCTGAGGCGCAAAAACGAAGGTTATTCACCAAAAAGCCAAAGTTCTGTCGGAGAATGACATAATAATTTTCTACTGGATGCCGATGATTACACCTGGTTACTCGAAAAATTGTATTGGTGCTTGGTATTCTTGGAGCTTGTAGGCGCAGCGAGCTTTGGTCACTCACAGTTGATGATTTCGAAGATTCGGAGAAAATATTCTTTGTCTCATTAAGAAATACTAAAAATAAGAAAGATAGGAAATTTCTTATTCCAAAAACGGGCCTTCCGTTTGATGCCTATGGTTTATACAAAAAATACATCAACCTGCGTCCTCGTAACTTTGACAATCCAAATTTTTCATTGTTTACAAAGAAAGGCAAGTGTGTTAAGCAAATCGTCGGTATACATACCATCGGAGCGTACCGCAGAAAATTGCAAAATTTTTGAACTTGGAGAATCCAGAACGTTATGCAGGGCATTCATTTCGTAGATCATCAGCAACCATGCTCGCCGAAAATGGTGGTGATTTACTATATCGCTAAAGGAGCTAGAGGATGGGGAGTCTTCAACAGTGGCAGAAACTTACATAGAAAAATCAGTTTCCAAAGAATGAAAATAACAAATCAACTTTTTTCATGATAGCTCCAAAAATAATGTGTCTTTAGTGGATACAAATATTTGCCATTCTTCAGCAGCATCATCTTCTTCTATAAAATCTGTAAATCCTAAGGGAAGGATTACAGATTTCTAAGAACAACAAGTACATTTTTAATTTCCATGTTCATTATCATGGAAAATGAATTTTAGTATACATTATGTATTTTTTTATCCTTACTTGTGTTATTGTTCAATAAAATTTGTTATTAAATAGTAGTGTTTATTGCTCTAAAAATCTGCAGTATGACGAAAATCTAGAACGCAACACGGCCGATAACAAATAACGGCCTTGGCTGCTTATGATCCTCGGCTATCGCCTCGGATCACAAACTTCAGCCCGGCCGTTATTTGTTGTTTATCGGCCTTATTACGTTAATAACTATAAATTAATTTTCGTTTCGATAAATATCAATGTTTTTTTACATTACAAAGGGTTTTGCGGGTACTTGTTGTAATTTTTCTATTTATGTCCACGGTCACACCTAGTTCTTTTGGCGCGCTGATTTTGACGTTTGACGTTTGACAGCGGTGTTACCGAAGTTAAACGATGGGCTATTGTCCTTGTATATATATTTTAAAAAATTTTCTGTTTATTTCGGAGCTTGCGCTTAGAGCCACACCTAGTTGACATTTGACGTTTGACTTAATACTTTTAAATTAATTATTTTTGTTGTTAGATTCTCAGAACTGTTTGCTTTTTAGTCATCTCTAAATTTTATTTTTATAGCGTTATCAAAGGGTACTTGTACATATTTTTAAATTTTTTCTGTTTACTTTGGAGCTTGCGCCATGTTCGGTTTTGACGTACCACTTATGACAGATGGTGTTTGATGTTTGACATTTAATCTTTGATTTTTAGTAATGTCTTTTGATTTAATACTCTTAAATTATTTTCAATACCCCTCACAATCGTTATGTTTTTATTATTATTTAGCATTACGTATATATTTTATTATTTGCTAAACTATCATAAACTATTAATTAGAAATTTGGGGCTTGCGCGCACGCTGCTAGTAGTACCACACCTTACGATAACAGCCGATGTTTGCCGAAGTCTATGACAGCACTTTGTTTACCTAAACTTTTTCCTTTTGTTTTCTATAGGAAATTGCATCTAATTACTTTATGCTAATAGCGCTTATTAGTTAATTTTGATAAATTGATAATATTTTAGGTACTTACCTTGCGCCGGTGCTGTCGCTGCTGCTGCTGCTGCCACCGTATCCTTCTCCTAAACAGAGCTGATGTAGACGGAATAGCTATTGTGGTAAGTAAATATTCTATGTTAATATTTTATTTTATTTTCTGGTCTTGTTTAAAATGATGATGAATGTGCTAACATTTTTATTAAATTATTAAACAATCTTGACAAAATGGGGAATGCGCTAATATATTTATTTTCTAGTCTTGACAAAATGGCGAATGTATATTATATTTTTTTATTTGATAAATTATTAAAAAATCTTGATAAAATGGTTAATGTGCTAACATTTTTATTAATTTATTAAAAAAAAATTTGTTAAAATGACGGATGCGCAAATATATTTATTTTCTAGTCTTGACAAAGTGGCGAATGTATATATTTTTTATTAAATCTTGTTAAAATGGTGAATGTATATATTTTGATAAATGGTGTTAATATATTTTTTATTATTAATAACAAAATAGTGAGTGCGCTAATAAAAATTTAATTTAATTAACCTATATGTTGGGGGTCCCCCAGGTGCAATAGCCCCAGAGCCCCCCACCTGAGGGTGCAGGACTAGGTGTTAGGTATACGGCATATGGTGAATGGCGCTCGTATATGGTATTTGACTTGTGTACGAACATCGTTCATTACGTGATCTATACCTTTGAGACAGCTTAGGCCCCAGGCGCTTCCCCGCCCCTCTCAACGTATGATATAAGATAGGTTTGACATTTGACAGGTTTGACGTTTGACAGATAGCGCCTGCGCAATATGAACCTGAGATGCTCCAAACTGCTGTTACCTTGAATTGTACAAAAAAAAAACTAGATGGACCTTCATAAGAAAAAGCATGGGATTTTGAGCTCGGACGAAGGTTGCTTATCTACTGACCTGAAAGCTGAAAGATCTGCATCAACTTCAGTTGAACCAATACCATAGGCGTTGTGGAAGCGGTAGTACAACTTACGCAAGGAGTCCAGGTCACTAGGTAGCCCTTCTGATGCAAGCATCAATTTGATGCTGGTGTGTCCTTCAAAACACACACTGGATGGTTTATCGTGAAGATAGGCTAGGAATAGCCTAAGAGATTTCAAAATGGAGGAGTCCCTCAACCTGGCCAACACGTAACGACCATTTACTGTATCTGAGTCCTGAGACAGCCGTACTATAGGTGGAGTCATCGGGTCCATAACTACCAAACCATCTCTCTTCGTACTTCCTTGCACAATAATTTCTGGGTTTTCCATCGCCATGGACTTGCAAGCAGCTATAGCCTCCCTGTCAGACCCAATCTTAATACTTCTTACCTCCCTTGGCATAGTTGCCAGTGGTGGGTCAAGTAGGTGAGGTAGCTTGCGGTTCTCAATGATGTTTAGTTTGAGATTTTGAGCAGGTTCAGCCGAAGAAGTTAACGAAGCTTGGTTTAAGGATGTTGAGGTTGAATCTATTATGGTTCCCGGTAGCCACATATTTATGTCCTTAAGCTGCACTAAGTGACAGCTCTTTTGCACTCCAATTTTGAAATCGGAATGGGAACTGTCCTTATTTTTCAGCATTGGAAAGCATCTGATGAAATCGGTGGTTCCTAGTTTTTCTTTAACATAGTGCGCAAGTTGATTCGCTGTGTAAGGAGGTGGAATTCTGGACACCACCACATAATTCCAGCCTTCTCTTATGGCGGCCTTAGGAGGTTGCGATGACACTATTTCGGGTGAAATTATTTTTTTTTGGCGAATCTATAAAAGCTGTACTATTTTGGTGATCTATAGGGCCCGTCTGCGTTGAAATGTTAATGTTAACAGATTAGCACAAACTAGCAGTCACTTTTAATACAGTTAATAAGATTAAGCATTGATAAATAAGACAATGAAAAGCATTGAGCTTAATACGCATTAATAGGGTACCAAATGCTTAACCGAATGAACGTTTAATTTTTTCTTTTTTCATTTTGAACAACAGAAAACAAAACCAATAAAAGTTTATATATGCATTTTTAAAATATTACTAAGTAAACTATTATATTATTCTACATACATGAAGGTACACAATCCATGTTTCACTTTTCGCAAAAAATTATTGGAAACACAATAAAACCAAACGTCATTAGTAACGAAAATTTAAGTAATGACAGCCAGCATAACATTTTTTTGTCTCAAGCAAAGCTAACTTTGGATCAACATAACTAGAGAATACGGTAAAAATTTATAATAATTTTTTTTTAGCTTAATAGATAGATATGTTGCCTGTCGTTTCAAATATTAATTATGAGAATATTACTCATTTCACAATTTTAAATTTTGGCCACGAATTTGGAAAAAATCCTTTCTGTGCGATGGTAGGGAAAAGACTCTTTATCCATCTCTGTTGCACTGCAGTATATTTTGCAGTCTTAACATCTTTTTTTATCGCATTGAAAACCTCCTGTCGCTAATGTTTTTTTTGCCAGCACGGTACACATTAATAGAATGACCAGGTCGGTATAGATAACCTTTACCCTTATTCCTTATTTTCAGCTAATGAATATTAAGAGACAAGTAATAAAAAGAGAGACAAGTAATAAAAACAAATTCTAAATTATAAATTTCATGGCTATAAATAGCATACATGCATCTAGAAATTCTGACTTTCAAACATCCACTGCGACCAGTATTTTTATATCCAATTGTCTAGTATTAAATGTTCGAATATACCATTTCTCTGGTTTGGCCGGGTATTTGCTTATAAGTGTGAACAACTGGCTACGTCGCATTATCATCGCGTGACTCCAATTTCGTTCGTTTTAAAAATATTATTAGATTTGGCTGTAGGCGACCTCTGTGTCATTAAGATAGAACTGTCTCATCGAAAACATGCCGTTCCGTAAGCAATAGCACAGACTAACCTAAACAGATGCGACAAACAATGCAAATGTGAAAATTACATTTTGGCGAATGCGCCAGGCTAATTTTTCCGTTAAATTTGTCATATAGCCGAATTTTACAGCGGACCAGCAAAGTAACCTCCATTCGTTTACTAAGAAGCCACGCCTCCTTTGTGCAGAAAATAGAGAGGGGAATTTTGTAATTCGGAATCAAATAGAGATGATTTTAATTTTTAATTTCATTAGTTTTTTTTTCAATTTTTGATATATTCACAGTCTATATTAATATATAAAATTCTTAAGTGACTGACTCACTGATTAATCACGATCCTCTATATTAGTTTGTGGCAATAGCCATCTGGATTATGTATTATCTGTGGTAGTACGCTATAACGGGCCAAGGGCCGTCGCGAGGGGTGGTGGGACGGACGGCTCATTTCATTCTGGAAGACTAGCAGCGACGTTGCCAATAGTTCTAGACGTTTCAGCACATTAAACAGTAAACATGTCCTTTAATAGTAACGCATATATCCTCTGGTTAATAACATATTATTACGCATGCTTCTTTAAAAATAAACTATTAATTTAATTAAGAAATTGAGCTTTATTGATGTCCGGTGAAGGTTTTAAAGTCACCTTTTCTGCAAATCAAACTAACTAGATAGGCGCAAATTTGAGATGTGACAATGTCGCCTTCTCTATTTCAGTTGGTTTTTACAGTACGTAGTCAACCTCCGATTGTTTGATCGGGTTAAAATGCAAAATGTGATATCTGTTCTTACTAAATCTATGGTGTGTAATATACATATGACATAGATTTATCCACGAAGTTTATAAGATCTAAGGACAAAAAATAATACTTTTGTGCCGTTTGAAAAAAACTAACATTTTGTCTGCTAGTAGTATTGAGTGTTTTTTTTTTCTACTACCTAACTAGTAAAACAAAAATACTGTTGTTAAAAATTTATTATAATATATAGAAGTCTGACCTAAGTCTTTTTTTAATGATTTAATCCTTTTCCTACTTCGGAATAAAGATTTAAATCACATATCATTTTGAAAATTACATAAATTTTAAGTCTTAAGTTAGCTTTAGAAAAATTACTTAAATCAAATGACTTCCAGTTACATTAAAATGATTTTAATCATAAAAAACTGAAGTTTTCTGTGAGCAAGTATTGATTAGGCCATCCTATTAAATTGATTTTAAATAGCATAAAACAAAACAACTGTTTTTGTCAAAATATATTTCTCTGTATAGAACTCTATCATTTATTATAAAACAGAAGTTTGACTTACTTTTTTCTCTTGGGTTCCACAATTTTATAAATTTTGGCATACATGTCAACTGCCTTAACCCACATGCACAAACTTTTACAAGCTTTACTAACAGTAACAACTTTTTCGGGTATAAAATCAGGGTGTTCAATATAACTTTTCAGTTTTTTAAGCATTAAGTCGGTAATGTGATTTTTGTCATATTCTTGTAATTTTTTTAGAAAGTTGGTATCACCAAGTACTACTTTGGCTGAGGCCCAATCCGTCCTGCAATAAAAATATGTCATATTTTATGAGTTCAAGTATTTTATGATCAAGCATGATTGGAATTTGCCAGGTAAATAATAATTCCTATGCATATTCATAATACAAAATAAAAATATTCTTGTTAAAAAAAATTATTACCTTTCCTGAAACCCGAATTGATACCCGAATCCCTAATATTGTCTGCCCTTCACATGTGAGGAAGTTTCAAATGCCCTAAAGGATGTCAAACCAGAAAAGGCCCCGGGTTTTGATAATACCCGGGGCTTTAATAATATGCGGGCTCAATTCTTTACAGACGTCATGATAACTGGCAACATTCCACAAGAGTTTAAGCGCTCGAAGATAATTGCCATATTAAAGCCAGGCAAGCCAGCTGACAGTCCCAAGAGCTATAGACCAATAGCTCTACTCTCTGCAACGTATAAGCTACTAGAACATCTCATATACAACAGACAACCTTACAATATTACTGTAAGTAAAACTGTACTAAGATAGAAGGTAATAAAAAAGCAAACGATCTAGCTAGAAAAGGAGAAAACGCTCCACTAAAGCGAAAGTCGAGAAGCTGGGAGACTACATCCGTAACTTGGAATGGGAATCTATAACGGTTTAAGATACTCGTAGAAATTTCTCAGGACTTAAAAAACAACCGAGAAAAATCTAAAATTTTCCAGAATTTCAGTAAGATGAATATACGGGAACAAAATCCAAGGGATTCTGTGATAGGTTAGCAAATAGAATTATAAATTTTGAGATTTCAAATACTATCAGAATGATATCGAGGCTGGAAAGATCTTTGACCCAAACCTGTGATGAACTTAAAAATATAATGCCTTCAGCTATAGTTACGTACTTTATAGAAACCCAAAAAAAATACTACATAGAAAGATTTAAATCAGTTAAAAAAACTAATCAAAAAAAAATTAATAATTTAATCTCAAATAAAAACAACGAATTAATTAAAACAAAAAACACATGGGTCAAGAATCTGACTGACATCGATATTCCTGGTGACATTAAAAGTTTCTTGTCATTAGGGGCAAAATTTGCGCTTCCACCTTCGTGTCGCTACATCTCAATTAAAAATTTGTTAGCTAATGTAGAGAATATAATTAGGTTCATACCGGAAGAGAGAAGGAATGTCAATAGAGCTAAGATTACGAACTTTTTAACTAATTTTTATAATAAACCAACAAACAACTCGTATCTTGATCACTTATACTTAAAAACTAAGAAATTCATGAAAGATCATCAAGATTTAATAGTAACTAGGACTGATAAGGGAAATGTAACTGTCATTCTTACAAAGGAAAGCTACGTAGAGAAATGTTCAGAGATTTTAAACGATAAAAAATATTATACACAGATTAGGTCAGATCCAACTTCTTCCTTTCAACAAACAGCAAATAAACTAGTTACAAGGCTTAAAAATGGTGGTTATGTAGAAGAGGAAGTAACCAAAACTTTAACGATTTATAATCAAACATCACCTAAATTCTATGGTCTTCCTAAGATACACAAACCTACCTTGTCCTTCAGACCGATAGTTTCATCCATAAATGCACCGAACAGTAAATTATCCAGTTTCATAACGGACATTCTCACGAGAGCATATGACGAAGATAATCATTACTACATTAAAGACTCTTTTCAATTTTCAGAATTCATTAACAATTACCAGCTACCTCCTAATTATGTAATATTCAGTCTAGAGGTAGTGTCTCTATACAGGGTGTCCCAGAAATGAGTGCAAATATTTTAAGGGGTGGTAGATCTGGTCAAAGGAAACATAGTTTCTCTTTACCATTTTTAAAATAAATTGAAAATAACCGAGTTATTTAACTTTGAAAGTTTTAAAAATAAATTACGACATTTTGAGAGCCGCCGGGGAAAATCGGCAATTCCCCGGATCTCGCATTGTTCGCCGCCCGCTGTTGCCGCAACTAGAAAGTCTTAAAAACTACTTGCAAAATTTCATAACACTAAGTGGATGATCATAACGGTATTCACGATTTTTCGGGGGTTCCCAAAATAACTATATGGATAGCTTTCTGGAGTTTTAAAAGCTAGATACTATTAGAACGATTTCTGATAGTCGATTGTGCTGATCATCTTATTTACCAAAATTACAAAGCAAAACCAAAAAAAAGTTAATGAATTAATCGATCTCTGAAAAAAAGAAGATTATATATCACCTAACAACGCCAAACAACTCAAAATTAGGAACGCTCTTCCACCAAAAATATATGGTTTACCAAATTTACACAAGGATGGCATACCTTTACGACCTATTGTATCATGTGTACAATCCCCTTTTAGTTCGTTATCCAAATTTTTAAAAAATATCCTGAAGAATGTCATTTACAAAAATCAATATTACATAAAAGATTCTTTCCATTTTAAACAAAAAATTAAACATATTAAGGTTCCAGCTAATTATAATTTAATCTCTCTTGATGTCACGTCATTATATACAAGCATACCCATAAAATTAGCAACAAAAGTTATCAACAAAAAATGGAATGAAATACAAAAATTCACCGATATACTAAGAGAAGAATTTATATATGCATGTGAACTAACATTAAACTCAACATATTTCCAATACAAAAACAATTTTTACAAACAAATCGAGGGTTGCGCAATGGGATCATCCATCTCTAGTGTAATAGCCCAACTCGTTATGGAAAATCTAGAGGAATTTGTATTAAAAAAATTTAAATTTGCACGATTCGCATGGCAACGAGAATACCAAAATCGACTGCCTTGCGTTTGGCTGATTGAATACTTGCGCTAACCGCTTTGAAAGCGTAACGTTTTTATGTCAAAGTTACAGAATACGGGCATTACAGAATTCGGGTAGTACACGACTATTTTCGTATGCGATGATTCGAGTGGGTATAGACTATTCGAATGTCAAACTTCGTACGCGATTATTGCGATTCTAACCTATTTTTCAGTTTTTGTTTGTGACATTGAAATTTTGAAAAATGGCTGGAGTAAATTTTCTTATTGAAAGAAATGTTTTAAATGCTTTGGAAGAAGCTGAAATCTTGGCGGATAGAGAGAATAGAATCTACCATCCATTTTTGAACCCCTTTGAGTTGCCTGATAAATTATATAGATTAACAAAACCTATGGTCTATGAGCTAATAGGTCTTTTGGAACCTCACCTTACACATCCTTCTAGGATATCGGCATTAAGCATACCAAGAAAAGTAAGTACCTACAATAGGTAAATAATACATGCTTAAAGTGTATAAGGAAAATTTAATTCGAATGCTTTTTTTTAGTTAAAATTATTTTAATTACTTTATATTTAAGTGTATTATTTGCAGGTTTTAACCACATTAAGGTTTTTTGCAAGTTGGAGTTATCAGTGGGATATCTCTAGTAAGAAATATGAATCATGCAATTTCACAGGGCACTGTATCTAAGGTGATTCATGAGGTTGTAGATGCCCTTAATGTACATGCAATATTTAATGAGTATGTTCATTTACCCCGGAATTTGAAAGAACTACGTTTTCTAAGGGACACGTAAGTTAAATCTAAATTATCAACTCAACCTCAAGCAGATTACATCAACATGTATTTCCTGTTTCGCTTCCAAACACTGAGTGATTTTTACAATACAACTTACCTCAAAAAAAATTTTGTTTGATTTAACTACATATATATCAACTTCACTTAAATTTATTATTACTAATAAAGATCAATTTTGCTCAGCTATTGTAGGTATTTCATTTCAGGTTTTATAGACTGCACAACTTCCCAGGAATAATCGGTTGTGTGGATTGCACCCACATCGCAATAGTTGCACCGAAACATGGAGACCAGTACCCTGAGGAAGCTTATGTAAACCGTAAGGGGTACCACTCCATAAACGTTCAGCTGTTAAGTAATAAAATGTAAATTATTTTGACCTTTTTTTTAATAAAGTGTAGCATCATATTTCTTAGGATAAAAATGATTTTGTTATTCATTATATAACGTTCTTATTTTAGCATTATATAAAACTTACCAAACTGTTTTTTTTTATAAATATTGTTTATACTATACTTACAAAAAATACCAATTTTAATTTTTAATTTTAGATTTGTGATCCACATTTAAAAATATTAAATGTCTGTGATTGATATCCTGGCAGCAGCCACGATAGCTACATTTTTAATAACAGTGGTGCCTACCAATATACACATCGGGACAGGCCAACTCTGTGTATAGGATTTTAACGTGTAAGACAGTGATGTAGGCAGCTTAATGGCAAATCAAATGTATTAAAAAGAGAAAAAAGTTGGGTGGGTATGGGTGGGTACATTTCTTCTGAGCGGTATTGCCAGATTTTGCATCAAAATTTCAAACCGCATAAGTAGACGTTTCAAAAAAATGTTGCATCTAGGGTTGGATCTGGATTTTCGACAATTAGTTACTCATTTTACTACAACTGTAATAGATTACATTTAGCTTAGATATATTATCTTCATTTCAGTAGTATACATGAAAATTTTTAACATAGTTTATTTTATTCTTTATTCGGCAAGAGAAAATCTAGGGTCGTTTATTTTAGTCATCATTTACCTACATGTCTAGAAGTGAATCGCTATGGCAATCTTGTAAGTCGGGGAGAGAAAAATATTACCTATCCACTTAATCCGGAGCTCAACTTCATGCGCTTGGGGAAATTCTTGCTCTTTTCTCTTTGTTCATTTATACAATCACAGAGTCTATAGACTCTGTGCACGACAATCGACATCCAAAACCGTGTGTACATTATCGGTTATATCATTAAATAAACTAACCAAAAAATATGCTGTATTACGTAGTAAATAGTGCAAATTCTATTGTCGACCATTCTAATCAGTATTAAATAATAATGGAGTGAGACAGTGTGAAGTGAGATATTAAATGATTGATCTTTTTGTTAATAAATTGTACTGAAGCTGTGGTTGGTTCCTTGTGAAACATCGTTGAAATATTAGTATTTTAATAAAGCACGCTTTTAGATGTTTCAAAAATCTTTTAATAAGAGTAACTTTAACTCTACATATATGTTTCGGCTTGTTAGACCTTTTTCAAGAGTTTTTGTTAAATTACGTAGTATAACTTAACACAATGATGACTTGTTTAATATTTCATATGCACCTCCATAATTATTTAATACATAATCTTATACTGATTACAGCGTTCGACAACAGAATTTGCGCTTTTAGTACGTTTTGTAATTAATAAATTATCTGTCTTATTATACAAATAGGAATGTACGTGTCTACGTAATAGAGCATCAGCATCTCTCTTAGTATATCGTATTGTACTGAACACGTTGACACACGAGAATCAGCAACCAAAGCCGTGTGTACGCTTGATTAAATAAACTAACCAAAAAATATGCTCTATTACGTAGTTACGTACATCCTCAGTTACATAATAGGACCGATAATCAATTAATTACATAATGTTGTAAATATCACAGATTCTATTGTCGACAGATCCGGATTAAGTGGATAGGTAATAAACTTCTCATTTTTCTCCCGTATTTTATAGTCTTTTTTCTTTCAGTATATCGTATTGTACTGAACACACGTTGACTGTATTCTTCATACACACGACAATCGGCATCCAAAACCGTACGTTGTACGTTTTATTAAATAAATTAACCTTTTTGTTTATTTATTGGTTCGTTTATGCTTTATTTAATGATTGATATTATTTAGTAAAGATATTATTGTAGATGTCAAAAACATAAGCCCACGAGTCAAAAGTTTAACAATCAAATTAAATAAAAAATACTCTGTAAAGGTTATTCAGGCATATGCACCAACTACCGAAAGTACAGATGACAAATTGGAGAACTTCTACGAAGATGTATCCACTGCTCTACAAAATGGAAAAACACACTATACAATGTTAATTGGAGATTTTAATGGCAAAGTTGGTAGCAAACAAGATGAAGCGGAAACTTCAGTCAGCTATCATGGATTGGGAAGCCGAAACGAAAGAGATGATACACTGATAGATTTCGCACACCACAACAAATTATATATAATGAACACCTTCTTCAAGAAAAGAAACAGCAAAAAGTGGACATGGACCAGTCCAGATAGCAAAACCAAAAACGCAATAGATTTCATAATCAGCAATAGAAAAGATGTAATCAAAGACGTAAGTGTATTAAACAGATTTTCGATAGGAAGCGATCACCGTATTGTAAGAGCCGAGATAAAAATAAATATAAAGAAGGAAAGAACTAACATGATACTCAAGAAAAACCACAAGGAATGGGTTGCCCCTGAAAATAAAGATTCTTATAAGAAATGTATAGCCTCAAATCTAAATTATGAAAATACTAATACGATAGACGAAATATACGAAAACATCAAAGGGGCCACTCAAACAGCTATCGAAAAATTTTGTCCCAAAAAAGTAAAAGAACAAAAACTGAATCAAAGAACAGAACTTTTAATGAAACAGAGAAGAGATATGGAGGACAAGAGTACACAAGAATATAGAACTTTAAATAGAGAGATACCCAAAGAAATCAGAAAGCATAGGAGGCAACAGAATACGGAAAAAATTAGGAACGTCATAGAGAAGAATCAAAGTTTGAAGGTATTGAGAAATAGTACAATGGGAAGAAAAGAAATACAAAAGATCAAGGATATGCACGGCAACATAGTAACACACAAACAGGAAATCCTACACTCTATTAACTTTTCTATCAAGAACTTTACACATCAAAACAGCAGGGGATCAGAACCGACATCCGAAAGGTAATAAATCAGGGGTCGGAAGAAATTCCAGAAATAACCGAGGAAGAAATTATCAGTGCCCTTAGAGATATGAAAAACAATAGAGCTGCCGGCGACGATGGACTGGTAATAGAGTCAATCCAAGAAGGAGGACCAGAAATCATCAAAGCTTTAAATGTCCTATTTAATAAATGCATTGAAGAAGAAATAACCCCATCACAGTGGAACAACGCAACCATCATTATTGTACACAAGAAAGGTGACGTTACAGACCTTAAAAACTATAGGCCCATCAGCCTTCTTAGCCACGTATACAAATTATTTACTAAAATACTCACCAAGCGTTTGACAAATAAAATAGACTTTTTTCTTTCGAGCGAACAAGCAGGTTTCCGATCAGGTTACGGAACAAATGACCATCTTCTAACAGTCAAGGTCCTTATCGAGAAATGCATTGAGTATAATAGACCACTAATGCTTGTCTTCGTGGATTTCGAGAAGGCCTTCGATTCGGTAGACCAGCGGAAGCTTCTAGAGACACTAAGTGAGAGTCGCATCGATCATCGATACTCCTCAATCATAAGACATATATAT
This sequence comes from Sitophilus oryzae, assembly GCF_002938485.1. Lineage (NCBI taxonomy): Eukaryota > Metazoa > Arthropoda > Insecta > Coleoptera > Curculionidae > Sitophilus > Sitophilus oryzae. The sequence goes on along the minus strand of NW_022146345.1, from coordinate 357,912 downwards.
GATAATGCCACGGCAAACGTCAGAATATCGACAAATCAATGCACAGATAAATTCAATATCGATCGAGGGGTAAGACAAGGCGACACACTGTCCCCTAAACTATTCGTTGCTGTGCTAGAAAGTATGCTAAAAATGATAAACTGGGATTCAACAGGAATTAACATCGATGGCAAATTGATAAATCATCTCTGTTTTGCAGATGACATTATTTTAATAACAGACAACATACAGGAGGCACAGAATATGCTGGATATGCTGAATGATGCTTCGGAAAAAGTCGGTTTGAAAATTAACTTGTCAAAGACACAATACATGACAAACCTAGTACTAAGTGGAAATTTAAACATTAATAACATACCTTTGGAACAAGTGCATATATATAAATACTTAGGGCATGAGATCGGTATTAGAAGGGATAATCAGACCAAAGAAATTCTACGAAGAATAGGTTTGTCGAAGGCTTTCGGAAAACTAAGGCATATACTGAGATCTGATATTTCCATATGTTTAAGAAGAAAGATCTTTAACCAGTGTGTCTTGCCTGTCCTCGCGTATAGAGCTGAAACTCTTACTTTGACAAAAAAGAACATACATAGAATGCAGGTCATGCAACGGAAAATGGAAAGGTCCAAGTTGGGAGTTACACAGAGATAAAATACCCAATCATACAATACGAAATTGAACAGGAGTAAGAGATGCGGTGATATCTGTCTTACATCTTAAATGGAATTGGGCACGACATGTGGCTAGGATGACCGATGGACGGTGGACAAAGAGACTTGTGGAATGGAGACCGAGACACGAGGCCTATAGAAGCAGAGGACGACCTCCTAGTCGATGGACAGATGACATTAAGAGGGTGGCTGGAAACTGGATTCAAGTGGCACAAAATAGAAGGAAATGGCTAGAGTTAAGGGAGGCTTTTGTTCAGCAGTGGACGGTATAAGCTAAATGATGATGATGATGATGATGATGATTATTTTGTTAAGTTATACCACCAAGTGCCATAAACTAGTACAAAATTAAAAAAGTTAATTTTAAGTAAAGTTCTTTGAAATATATCTATATTACTATTATGAATGAGAACTCTTATCGATTTTTAATTTGGAATTATATTAATTGCCATGTGTCATGTTTTTATTATTATTGTCAATTTTCTGCGGATACCTGATAAATTAATCTATTGTCAATTCAATTTGATTATAATATGATGTTCAAATACCATTTCGTTATTCATAAAAACGGCTTTTTTATTACTTCTCTGCTATACTGATCCATCAATAAATATTTCTTACGTGTTTGAACAGAGCAGACGAACAAAATTTATTAATTTTAGGGTCTTTTATATTTACTGATTAGAAGCGGGAGGTAGACGTTCGCTTTCGGTCATAGGCGTACTTAAAACTAAAATTTCTTATCCTCGTATTCAGAATTACAAATAGCAATAAAAAGGATAAAGATAAGTAACACTTTATACTGATAAGTTTGCTGTACCAATATTAAAGAAATTGGTAGTAGGAAATATTTCATAATATTATGACATGATAATGTTATAATGTAATACTATAAAGTAAAGTAAAAGATTTGAAGTTAACGTCTCCTTTTTGCTGCCAGGGGTAATCTGGACGGGGCCTACTCTGATTACGTGGAATCCGAACAGCGGTCCTCGGTCAATGACCGAGCAAGTGTCTAAATCGACTCTTACTCACGAGATATCCGATCTCATCCGGCCTCGAACCGGCGTGAATGAGCAGTGTGTGTCAATAGATTTTACACTTTTGCCTTTATTGGACAACAGCACGATACAGAGTTTCGAACTGGTCACCCGTCCATCCACTAGTATCGCCTTACGTCGCTTAACTTCGGTGTTCTAATGGGAACCGGTGTTTCGACGTAGCTGGCCCGTTGGTTGCCCGTAATACTATAGCTACAACCGTTATAACACTAGTTATACCACCCCGCATAAATTCAGTATTATTATAAATAAGTAATTTAATTCACACCCCTCAAAGGGTAGCACAATTAGAATCATAAATACGATGCCACCTAACAGTTTTATAATGTTTATGTTAATTTTAAAGGTCGTTTTACATAAAAATTGTTTATCTGTTTTTATTTATGATACAAAACCCGCTTGATCATAAAACTTTTTGATCATGTCGATGAGTTTTTTTTATATTGAGTATGTATGGGGCTTAAGAAGCAGCGTGGTGAAGGCGTTGTTCCACTGTTCCCATCTTAAACATTGTCAGCTGTCATAAAAAGATTCTTATTAAAATTCTAATAAATTAAATTTTACAGAATTCATAAGCAAAACTTTTAAACTAAAATTAGCTGTAATACTAAATCTAAATGGAAATAAAATATTAGGACGCCTATGACTCAAGAGTTTGGTTTGGTTTGGTGGCGACACGTGGGGAAGAGAAATGCATGGCTTCCAAATTTTATAGAGGCGGGGTGAGACCAATCAGCTAAGACAAATCAAGTGGTGGGAAAGAATATGGCCATAGATGAATACAATAATACAATAATGGCCATAGGAAATACATTTTTAGAAAGCATATTTTTGGACACAATTTAGTGTGTGTATTTAATTTGTTTTCTCAAACTTGGCATTTCTAAAAGTATCATCAGATAAATATTTTAAAAGAATATTTTTTGTTGGTAGATTGACCGTGCCAACCAGGCTTCAGGAAATTTTCAAAACTTCATATGGCAACACTGATAGTATCGAAGTCGTAGAACGGTAGACATACTTTGACACATTTGTAACGTTTTTAGTTCGTTACATGTCTTTTTTATATATAGTTTATGATGTCTGGCCTATCATCACCGGATTCCCTCTCGTTCAGGCCGGATAGATTATTTGACGCGTAATTTTTACGTTCCCTGGTCGCCAACCCTGTGATCGTTCGACACAACCCTGTTACTATTCTGTGAAGGCGCGCGCTGTCAACATCGCTTCTGTCAACTCTCCGTGCTTAACCTCAGTTTGTTTTGACGCTCTGTTTTATCCCAGCTTTTAGAAATGGTGATTATTTAAATCTTGCTGTATAATCTGAATCAGCTGCTATTTCAAAGCAACAGGTAAAGCTGAGTTATTTTCCTTTTAGATTCGATATTATTAGTGAATATTTTGAGGGTAGAGTTACGGATGTCCCAACTTGTATTTGTGTTTGGCTGGCACGTTGGCGTCCCTTTGCTTTTGTCCTCCAGAATGTCATTTGGAAGAAGGGACAGATTGTTTATTATTTATTGAGCCCTCGGAAGTATTTCGAGGTAGGTTCATTTTGTTTATTAGACGGTGTTTGATTTTAAACAAGAGTTTCGTGTTCCTAGGGTCTTATGGACGGACATTGTCTTACGGACAAGTGTCCAAGGTATGGACTATTTTTCAAGGTCCTAGTAGTGTTCTCTTGTGCCAGTATCTGATGGACGGATGTCCCATGGACAAATGTCCCCAGTAGGATTGATTTTCTTACACATAGAGTGCCCCAGCGTGGATGTGGCTTGAGCCCCGTGCTGCTTCACCCCCATTTCTAAGCCTGGATCGCCGACAGACAGTACAGAGATGCTAGACCTCCTCGCGCTGCTACTGTTTGAAGCAGGGTTACATAAAAGAACAGCTAAGTGTATATTTAAGTTCTAGTTTTGCATTTAACATCTAAAATGTTTTCAGTCTTAAACAGTAACGTACATTTTAAACAATAGCGTACAGACTATATTTAGTGGTTAGATTATTAAGGATATTTATGTCGATGCAGTAGTAAAAGTGTGATTTAGATTTTAGATTTCATAATATCACGCATTGTAATAGTATTACTTTCTATAGACATTATTATTACGCTATACTAACAGATGAATAACGAGATAGATTCTAGAATCTACAGGTTGCAACACATCTGATTTAACACCGTATAAATTTAACAATTTAAATAAAGTAATGCTACTTTTCCTATATTTTCTATAACGTTACACGCATTGTATTTTCTTTATAGTCTTTTCATAGAACGTATTTAATATTATTTACATATATAGTTTTACTCAACAAGTAACCACTATAATAATTATATTAATTGTACAATGCTATTTACCATCAGAATTCATCACGAATAAATATAGTCATTAGTTTTAAGTATTATACAACTGTGTTTTCTTTCTCTGTACATGCCTGGCGCCCAATATCTATATATATTTTGTTTATTACTATTGATTAATTTTCTCTCTAGTGAAATACCTTATCCACGACTGCTCTCCGATGAAAAGTTGCCGTTCGCAGTGGTAGTTGTTTAAAAAACGCTACACATTTATCAAATCAGTCGGATTTTGAAAGGGTTTGGGTGTATATCATTCTACAATATATTTACGATTTTGAAGGTTATCCATACATCTCAAGACGTTTAATCTTTTAACAATAAAATTAATTAAACGTCCGGTTGTATCTACATTGCTAATGCTTGTTGCTGTTTCAGCATAAGTTAAAACAAGCATTAAAAAAATGACTAAAAATCAACTTTCAAAAAGGAAAATTAGCAAAATAATTATAAAAAAATTAAATCAAAGGTTCAAAAATACCTCCCTGTTGTGCTTCGCAATAGCCAAGACGGTTATAAAACTCTGACCTAACTTTAGCTAACATAACAGCGGGGATATTTTCTAACGACTGAACGATTTTTAATCGCAGCTCGTCAATATTCATGGGTCGTTCATGGTTATGGCCATAAATGGAGTTTTTTACATATCCCCACAGAAAGAAGTCATTGGGCGACAAATCAGGAGAACGTGGTGGCCAATTAATTGTGCCTTGTGTGGAAATTAGCCGATTGGGAAATGTGGTTTGAAGGAACAGATTTACGTTCCGCGCGTTATGCGCAGGACAGCCATCCTGCTGAAACTAAACTTCCTCAAAATTGATTGGCAAATTTCGAACTGCTGGAACAATTTGGTTTTGTAGCATATCCAAATATTTGGCAGCTGTTAACATACCATCAATAAAACAAAGGCCAAATAATATGATTTTGCAGCATGCCAGCCCAAACATTTAGTTTTTGTGGATATTGTGTCCGCAGTGCCATACTAAGGTGCTTATTTTCTCGAGACCAATAACGTACTATCGAAGGATTGTGGTAGCCATGTAATGGAAACGGGCTTTCATCTAAGAATAATACATTTTCCAAAAATAAAGTATTCCGATCGGCTCTTTCTCTTACAGCCTCGCAAAACTCCAGACGTCTGTTACAATCTGCGGGAAAAATTTCTTGCGCGGTACTGATTTTGTAGGACTTATATCCATGCCTTTTTAAAACTCTGCACACCGTTCGAGCAACCAACTTGTTCGGCTATATTTCGGCTTGAACAAGGCTCGCTTGTTTCGACCGCGGCACAAATATTAATTTCCTTGTCGGGAATCACCTTCTCTGCGCCTTCCTTATTGTCACAATTTCTGCACGCCGCAATGCAGCCTGTTTGCTCAAATTTATGGACAATGTTGCGTACAGTTGTGGCACAAGGCACAGGGCGATCTTGAAAGGTGAACACATAACGCCCAATGGCCTCTTCCACACTTGAGAAAATGTAAAACCATTTGACGATATGCACCTTCTCTTCGGTCGTATAAATAGCCATTTTTGAAACACTTAACATACACACCGAAACAGCTAGGCGAAAAGAATGATGCAAAAATAGTTTGGATCTCAGGTGATCTATTTCCTTTCCCCACCCTTTCATCTACATAAAGGTGTGTATTCACTATCCGAGCGAACCGAATGGCGAAAGGCCGCATGCATTCGGTTTGCTGTCCAAATATACCGAATTTCATTCCTTTGTTCTTTCGGATAGTGAATACGAACCTTAACATAAAGCACCGCCTCTCTCAATGCGTTCTCCCACCATGCTTATGCTTTACCTTGCCGACACCCTTAAATACCAGCAACACTGTATCGGTCGCACCGGCCCCTCGCCGGCCCCTTTTGTTGCTGTCTCTCTGTCTGTCAACCGGTCATTTATATTATTCTCTGTCTTATACGTTAAAATCCTATACACAGTAATCAAATGACCAGGTCGGTATACGAAATATACACAACCATGGCAATAGATCCTTCTCTTTCTTAGGTGTGTATTAAAAATGTCTTTAGGCAAAAATACAATTCAATCAACGCCTAACAGAATACTTTATTATAATTTGTCTACCATGTTTTGCTAAATTATCACGTTGAGAAAATATTTAATATTTTTCTGAAGATATTAACATAGTGAGTTAAACAAGCGCATCAGAGAATTACAATAAAATGTTTTGGTGGAACAATATTTTGAATTTTTAATGCATAAGATTGTTAAATAATAATATTATTTTTGGTTAGGTACCATAAAATAATCTTTTGATAAAAATTATATTTCAAGGTGATTCCGGGTATCCTCTAAAGCATTGGATGCTTACACCAATCCAAAATGCGGTCCCGGAGTCCCCAGAGGACAACTACAACTTAAGCCAAAAGCGAATTTGTAGGAAGGTCAATTGTAGAAAGATGCAATGGAGTCCTAAAGCTAAGATTTCGTTGCGTTTTAAAGCATAGGGTACTCCATTATGACTCTACAACAGCTGGAAAGATTGTTAATGCTTGCACAGTCTTGCATAATATGTGTATCAATAATAATGTACCTCCAATTAAACCCGGCAATGAGGAAGAAGACATTGAAATTGATTACGGGGTGTATGATGCCAATATGAATGAAATGTTGGAAATAAGAAATCGGGACCAGGATCTTATGGCAGGGAGGAGGATGCAACAATTAATTATTAGAAACCATTTCCAAAATTAATTAAAATCCATTATATGTATAATATACATGTAGGAACTTTGTAAATATCTTCAGCACCAAAAGAGATATATTTATAAAAATATTAAATTTTGTACACAATTAATAAAATGCTATAAACTTTAGTATTTATTTATTGGCAAATATAGTCCTTAGCCGAAAATATAATTTAACAAGATAAGATCTACACAAACTCCAACCACGGCTCCAACTACACAAATAGCCAACCACAAAATACAAAAATAATTCGTTATTAGACAACAAAAAAAAAATAAAAAAAAATAAAAAAAAACATAAATGGCCATTAACAAATATGCGAATTTGCGATGTTGCCAACGCAAATGATACTCGTATACGAAAACAGTTTCGAAGGGTCTTCAAAAATACGCATTTTGGTTCGTGCACGACTTTTTTCATTCGAATTAGAGCGCATGCGAAAAAATTCGCATGGTTTCGAAAATCTCAGCCCTGGCCATCTAATATTTTTCGGTAATTCACCGGTCTGAACGGAAAAGAACTGATATTGCATCGTCCGTCACAGCTCACAGGACGTATTAGTACTAGTGCTAGCAACGTCTGGAAAACAAGTATTTTAAGAAGACTGGCTCTTTCATATATCTTTTACTATGCTCTCTGGAACAGCGGGCAAGCTGTCTGGCTGCCGATAAGCGTTTTGGTTTGGTTTGGTTCACTACTGTCACATTGAAAGAAGTTCTTATATTTTTCTTTAGATCTTTCAATTCTAGTACTGAATATAAATCAAGCAAGTCTCCATAGCGTGGCGCAAAAACGTTTCGCCTATACAGCGAGAAGTCTCGAGTTCCTCCCGGCTCGGGGTAAACTTTTTTTTAATTTTTTTTTCGTTTATATTTTGATAATAAATTATTAAATAATTTGTAGCGTTTTTTTAAACAACCACCACTGCGAACGGCAGCTTTTCATCGGAGAGCAGTCGTGGATAAGGTATTTCACTGGAAAGAAAACTAATTAATAACAATAAACAAAAAAATAGATATTGGGCGCCAGGCATGTACAGAGAAAGAAAACACAGTTGTATAATACTTAAAACTAATGACTATATTTATTCATGACGATCTTTGCTGATACATGACATTGTAGAGTTCTAGTAAATATACAGTGGTTATATGTCAAAGAAAGTGGTGGTAAGAGTCGTACTAAATATCAATGAAAACAACTACGATAAAATACAGGACATGTAAATTTGAAATGTAGCATTACTTTAATTAATTTAATATATTCCATATGATGCTAAATCGAAGATGTTACAACCTGTAGATTCTAGAATCTATGTTTGATTATCCATCTATTAAAATAGTGCAATAATATCTATAAAAGTAATACCATTACAAGACGTAATGCAATGAAACCTAAGATCTAAATTATATTTAAAGGATTATATCGACATAATGTTAACAATCTAACCACTGAACATAGTCTGTACGATATTACTTAAGATGTACGTTATTGTTTAAGACTGAATATGTTTTAGATGTTAAATGTAAAACTAGAACTTAAATATACACTTAGCTGTTCTTTTATGTAACATTGCTTCAAACAGTAGCAGCGTGAGGTGGTCTAGCATCTCTGTACTGTCTGTCGGCGATCCTGTTGGTCAAAACAACAAAAAAAGGGCCAGATTGAGGACACCTTGAATCCTTACAGCCGCAGCCACTGATCAGGCTTAGAAATGGGAGTGAAGCAGCATGGGACTCAAGCTACATCCACGCTGTGGCACTTAGATGCAAGAAAAAATCGCTCTCACTGGGGACACTTGTCCACAGGACATCCGTACATAAGATAATGTCTGTACATAAGACACTACCCGTACCTTCGACACAGTCCGTACCTTGGAAATAGTCCGTACCTTGGACGCAGTCCGTACCTTGGACACAGTCCGTACCTTGGAAATAGTCCGTACCTTGGAAATAGTCCGTATCTTGGACACAGTCCGTACCTTGGACACAGTCCGTACCTTGGACCCTAAAAATATGAAACTCTTGTTTAAAACCAAACAAGGTCTAATAAACAAAATAAACCTACCTCGAAATACTTCCGAGGGCTCAATAAATAATAAACAACATGTCCTTTCTTCCATGTGACATTCTGGAGGACAAAAGAAAAGGGACGCCAACGTGTCAGCAAAACACAAATACAAGTTGGGACATCCGTAACTCTTCCCTAAAAATATTCAATAATAATATCGAATCTAAAAGGATAATATCTCATCTTTACCTGTTGCTTTGAAATAGCAGCTGATTCAGATTATACAGCAAGATTTAAATTATCACAATTTCTAAAAGCTGGGATACAACAGAAAGTCAAAACAAAGTGAGGTTAAGCACGGAGAGTTGACAGAAGCGATGTTGACAGCGGGCGCCTCCACAGAATAGTAACAGGGTTGTGTCGAACGATAACAGGGTTGGCGACTAGGGAACGTAAAAATTACGCGTCAAATAAACTATCCGCCCTGAACGAGAGGGAATCCGGTGATGATAGCCCAGACACCATATATTATATTTAAAAAAAAACATGTAACGAACTAAAAACGTTACACTGTCGTCCTCCGAAAAGAAAAGAAATGGACCTGTAAGGTACACTTTCTTTTTCACAAATCTGGGGATGGTAAAAAAAAATCAAAAGAAGAAAATTACTTCGTGAATTTCAGAATAGACGAAACCCATTTGAAAATTGATCAGGTTCTCAAAAAGGAAGCGGCAAACTAAAATAAAAACGAAAAGTACCAGTCAAGAATATATGATGCAGGAGATCATAAAAACTAAAGGTGTAAAATTACTAAAGTTAGTTTATGACAGTCACTGGATATGCCGTAAGGTACAGAGATACTCGAGCCACTGTTCGCTAAAATAAAAAAAAAATAAAAAATACGGAGGTACATCTGCTAGTATGGTACGCAAGATTAATAAATACTGCTATAGTTAGGTGTTTTATAACGATATAGGTGTAAATTATCAATAACTCAGGCTAGACAAGTGTAGACTCAAAATTAATAACGCTATGTTCTAAAACAACGCGACTCAACAATAATTAAAGAGAACGTCGATCCATTCATGGTATCGATACGTCTCGGTTTATAATCTTGGTGATAGTTTCTGAAACCAACATTCTAGTTCATGTCAGATCCACTACGCCAGAGAAGGAACAATACACTACTAGAGCAGCTAGAGGTTTTACAACAACAGGTACTCTAAGACCTAAACAACCAAACAAATTTACTGTGCCAGTACAAACCCTCTCTCAGACGGAATGAACAATACTAACAACGCCAGACAAGGAATTACATGGAACTAGAGCAGTTAAAGGTTGACGGTCGGTACTACAAGACCAAGACAACCAGACAAATATAACGTTCCAGCTCAAACCTTCTCTCAAACGGAATGTATCATACTAATAACGTCAGACAAGGAATTACAGACTAGAGCAACAGAGGCTGAAGAAGGTTACCCGAACCTAAACACTTCAACAGAATTTGCTCTAACTCAACCCTTCTCTCCAACGCAGTGACTGGAACCAACAACAAAAAAACCCAGAGATAATCACCAAGAGACAGAACTGTAAAGAAAAGTTAAAATGAAATGAATATGGAAAAATAATACCCTACATCTGTCAGCATGAGGGGATGCACTGTAGTGTACATCAACTAAAATGGGATAAATAGAGCATATCTATAACGATACCCCAAAATGACTCTACATAAAAAAATACAACTAAAAACCTTCTGAGCCTTAGCTCAGAAAGAAAGGAAAAACAAAATACGCATCGCCTAGGGTAGTTGACGGAAGATCAACGCCCTGTCAAGCAAATGGCGACGGAACCCTAACCAGGTATGTCAATCAAATCGATTTAATAAAATGAATAAATATAAGTTTTACTTACCAAAGTAAAACCTATTAAATAGGTATTACGATAAAGTAATACTATACAGGTAATACCACATACGAAATACTATTCACGTAGTACCACATACGTAACATCACCCATACAACACCACACACGCAATACCATATACGTAGTATGTGGATAAGGTGTACGGAAAGAATTTCCGACACTCTCGATGTTTTGAGACATACCACATACTACGGTGGCATTTGACGGACTCTTACCGTCACGAGGAACCCGTACATGGCTATTCTTTACTGTTGAGTATGCAACTAACCAGTAGCACACTCAACTCGCCCACCATGTAGAGCGGATACACGTGCCACAAGGCCACAAACCATGACCATAGGCTAGATAATAGCCATAGATCGAAACAAAATAAAATACATCTAAAAATGACAATCAAACAAACTCAAAGACTTACAGAAAACTGTAAAATCAAAAATCACAAAAATGTCAAACACGACACTGCTCAAAGCCAGACTCAAAAAAATCACAATTGCCAAACGCAAGTAAACTGTAGGGCTAAATAAAACTAACGAGCTAAACTAAACTATACATAAGGGACTAAAATGATGAAACTGTCTCTATGACAACTCATCAGGCAAAAACAAACTAACAACTAGGTATCTCACTGACAGTTATTCTAAACCAAAAAAGTGGTGTAATTGCTCGCGAAACAATACACCTGGACTAAAAAACCGGAAAAACTAATAAAACAGAGCAATCATCATCTCGCTATGCACGCCGCTAAAAAAACTCAATGCATCTGCACATTCCATACAGACACTGCCAAAATTCACTAAAAAAACTAAAAATGATATAGATGTCACCAAGACAAAAATATCTCACAATAAAAAAAGATCTAAACGTGACACAAGTGTCATCAAAAAAATATCTCTTCAAATAAACAGAGAAAACTAGAACTCCAACTAAACTCAAACTATTGACGCATTTTGACACAGATATAGTTCTTCGGAAACATTGCATTGGCTATCAGATCTAGTAAAAACTATTAAAACCAGGCAACAGAATCCGAAAACAGAGATGTCAAACGTCAATCCTCCATAAACTTGAGTCACGAGCGCTAAATCCGAGGCTAAATCGCTCAAATAACTCAAAAACAATCATCATGTCAAATGATGACAACACGTTAATGACCTTGGACGTCTCCAAAAAAAATCATTAACAACCAAAATGTTCACAGTAGCCTCCTGCTAACTGTAAACCATAAACACGACAAATGCTCCAGCATGTGTCGTCTGCAACACTGCAAAAAAATTTAATGTCCTCATGACACTAACTACACGGTAAATGTCTGTATATGAAGGTTTTCGGCAACAATCATAACAGGACAAGTACTAAACATTCCTTTGACACGTACATAGACAGCTGCCATAAGAAAACAAAACGATACCTCACGTATCAAATATGACAAGTCACCCTCGTCATACACTCAAAAAAACTCAAAGGATACACTTCCTGTATCAACATAACAGTCCTAGTATAAGTGTCATAACAAAAAAACTCAAAATGTACCAAAAGTACCAAACAGGACAGTTTAACAACTGTCGATAGTAACTGACAACACTGAAGGTTTAGATGGTGAAACATAGTGAATACGATACTAAATAAAAATATTGGCATAAAAAACATTGGCGTAGAAACCTGAAGGTAAACTAAACAATAAACGAGATGAGATTAACTCTAACGTACATAAAAATAACCCTAAATGTAAGTTTAGCAGCTCGCCCTAACAGTTATCGATAATCACAAAAACTTTTAAAATTAATTGCAATCAATTAATCAACACAAACAAAATCAAAATGATCAAGTTGTGACCACACAGTATAGTAAAATTATCAAATAGTAATCTCAGCTAAGAATAACGTTTAAAATTTATATCAAATTTCAAACACCTAGAGATATAAAAAAATCAAAGTCGAAAATTTAATGCTTGTCCACCCTGTATAGGGAAAATACAAACCAAAATGTCTGCAAATACCTTGAAATTTAAAAAAATTCAAAGTCACAAAAAGGTATTGACCACCCTGTATAAGGAAGTCCCAACAATATATAAACTTTCAAGTTTATCTACCAAGAAAAAAACAACTATTAAAAAAAATTTTAACCCCAAAGAAAATTCAGGTCCAAGCACTAAATCTTGACCGCCCTGTATACCAGGTTCAAAAATATATCAAAATATCAAAACACACAGCTGATATATTTCCGTTATATGAAATTGTCTAAATTCCATAGACCCAAATAATAATAAATAGAAATATCAAAAATAAGAAAGAGAATAAAAACTTCAGTCTTAAATAGTACCAAGGAAAACTGCAACTGTTTCCTCCTCTGTATCATGCCAAAAAAGATTAAACTACAAAAATCAATGTAAGAAAATTAATAAGAAAAATTGTCAGACTCCAGTGAAATACATTACGAGTAAAAAATACAAAACAGACTGAATAATAAAGAGTGTCAAATTAAGGGCTGTTTTTATTTTCTCGAGGCCCCACGCTTATGGGTGCCAAATTAAGTGTAGCGTTTTTTAAACAACCACCACTGCGAACGGCAGCTTTTCATCGGAGAGCAGTCGTGGATAAGGTATTTCACTGGAAAGAAAACTAATTAATAACAATAAACAAAAAAATAGATATTGGGCGCCAGGCATGTACAGAGAAAGAAAACACTGTTGTATAATACTTAAAACTAATGACTATATTTATTCATGACGTTCTTTGCTGATACATGACATTGTAGAGTTCTAGTAAATATACAGTGGTTATATGTCAAAGAAAGTGGTGGTAAGAGTCGTACTAAATATCAATGAAAACAACTACGATAAAATACAGGACATGTAAAGTTTAAGAGAAAATATGAAATGTAGCATTACTTTAATTAATTTAATATATTCCATATGATGCTAAATCGAAGATGTTACAACCTGTAGATTCTAGAATCTATGTTTGATTATCCATCTGTTAAAATAGTGCAATAATATCTATAAAAGTAATACCATTACAAGACGTAATGCAATGAAACCTAAGATCTAAATTATATTTAAAGGATTATATCGACATAATGTTAACAATCTAACCACTGAACATAGTCTGTACGATATTACTTAAGATGTACGTTATTGTTTAAGACTGAATATGTTTTAGATGTTAAATGTAAAACTAGAACTTAAATATACGCTTAGCTGTTCTTTTAAGTAACCTTGCTTCAAACAGTAGCAGCGTGAGGTGGTCTAGCATCTCTGTACTGTCTGTCGGCGATCCTGTTGGTCAAAACAACAAAAAAGGGGCCAGATTGAGGACACCTTGAATCCTTACAGCCGCAGCCACTGATCAGGCTTAGAAATGGGAGTGAAGCAGCATGGGACTCAAGCTACATCCACGCTGTGGCACTTAGATGCAAGAAAAAATCGCTCTCACTGGGGACACTTGTCCACAGCACATCCGTACATAAGATAATGTCTGTACATAAGACACTACCCGTACCTTGGACACAGTCCGTACCTTGGAAATAGTCCGTACCTTGGACGCAGTCCGTACCTTGGACACAGTCCGTACCTTGGAAATAGTCCGTACCTTGGAAATAGTCCGTACCTTGGACACAGTCCGTACCTTGGACACTGTCCGTACCTTGGACCCTAAAAATATGAAACTCTTGTTTAAAACCAAACAAGGTCCAATAAACAAAATAAACCTACCTCGAAATACTTCCGAGGGCTCAATAAATAATAAACAACATGTCCTTTCTTCCATGTGACATTCTGGAGGACAAAAGAAAAGGGACGCCAACGTGTCAGCAAAACACAAATACAAGTTGGGACATCCGTAACTCTACCCTAAAAATATTCAATAATAATATCGAATCTAAAAGGATAATATCTCATCTTTACCTGTTGCTTTGAAATAGCAGCTGATTCAGATTATACAGCAAGATTTAAATAATCACCATTTCTAAAAGCTGGGATATAACAGAGAGTCAAAACAAAGTGAGGTTAAGCACGGAGAGTTGACAGAAGCGATGTTGACAGCGGGCGCCTCCGCAGAATAGTAACAGGGTTGTGTCGAACGATAACAGGGTTGGCGACTAGGGAACGTAAAAATTACGCGTCAAATAAACTATCCGCCCTGAACGAGAGGGAATCCGGTGATGATAGGCCAGACATCATATATTATATTTAAAAAAAAACATGTAACGAACTAAAAACGTTACAAATTGTTTTTTTAATCACCAGAATAATAATACTTTACTATCAGAATATAAACAAAACTAAATTAAAAAAAAGTTTACCCTGAGCCACTATTAACTTCTAGCTTTATAGGCGGAACGTTTTCGCGCCGCGCTATGGAGACTTATTCGACTTATATTCAATACTAGAATTTACCGAACTAAATAAAAAAATATAGGATCTTCTTTCAATGCGCAGTAGTGAACGCAACGTTAGACGACTTGCACGCTGTTCCAGAGGGCATAGCAAAAGATATATTAAAGAGCCTTCTTGAAATACTTTCTCGAAACCGTTGCTAGCTCTTAGACTGTAAGTATTGGCATATACAGGGTTGATTTTATATATGGAGACTGTCGATTATTAGGTAAAATATAGGAGGTACCGCAAAAAGTTAAATACGAAAGTTATAGCATTTTTAAATATCTATTAGCGAATAATAAATTTAAGTATACAGTGTCGTTCATAAAGTCGTGGCACATCAAAGTTTCATTTTTTAAGTAGACCCCCCTGTATATTACTACATATCTAAATTCTAAGTAAAATCGATATACACACGATGTACCTCAAAGTAACCGTTTCCGAGTTATTGACTTTTAAAAATGCCACTTAAACAATAATTTGATTTAATCAATTTCGATGTGTTTGGTTTTATTTAATGATGCCATTCTGCCGAAACTGTGATACTATTTTAATGGGTTTTTAAATTCCTATTAGCTACTAGAAAATTCAAGTATACAGGGTCGGTCATAAAGTTATGTCACATCAAACTTTTTTTAAATGAAAGCCCTTGTATATTATTGCATATTTCAATTCTTCCTTCAATCTTAAACAATAATCGTAATACACAATGTTCATAGATTGAAGAATTGAAATGTTAAACGAAAATTTTGTAATTTCCAGACTTGTTATACTCTCATTGACTTGTTATACTCTCATTTTCTATAAATGCTAACTTGAGAACTAATGTCAAATATTATTAAGTATCACAGTTTCTGTAGCAATGAAACTGAACATATCGAAATTAATTAAATCAAAATGTTTAAGTGATATGTTCAAAAATCAATAACTGGGAAACGGTTGGTTTGAGGTACATTGTGTGTTTTTCGATTTTTGCTTAGAATTGAAGGAAGAATTGAAATATGCAGTAATATACAGGGGGTTCTATTTAAAAAAATTAAACTTTTATGTGCCACGACTTTATGACCGACCCTGTATACTTAAATGTATTACCCGCAAATAGATATTTATAAACCCTAAAACTTTTATATTTAACTTTTTACTGTACCTCCTATATTTTACCTAATAATCCACCGTTTCCATACATAAAAGCGACCCTGTATATTGCAAACCTAAACGAGAAATATGCGAGGGGATGTGCCTGAACCGAAGCTAAAACTCACCACCTTAAATAATAATTTAAAATAAACATTTTCGATATACCTTGAAGTCAATAGCATTTCATTATCTGTTATTCTGCAGTTATTATGAATTAATTTAACTTCATAAACCATAAAACAAAAATCTATTTGAATATATGTGAAATTTTCAAGAAAATTTTCTTTTGCCCGATCGTCATATGAGTCGTTTTATATATATTTTGTTAAAAAACAAAACTATGCTGCAAGTTTTTTACATTAAATTGAAATAAATATATATATATATATATATATATATATATATATATATATATATATATATATATATATATATATATATATATATATATATATATATATATATATATATATATATATATATATATATATATATATATATATATATATATATATATATATATATATATATATATATATATATATATATATATATATATATATATATATATATATATATATATATTAAAAAAGAAAGTTTATCCATCTATCAATTGAGGCGCTTAGAATAAAAGGGATACAAGTGACTTTTCTAAATGCAGATTTAGATACTTTAGGTACCAATTTATTTGGTATAAAATGGAATTAAGTAAATTCTACAGTGGCACTAAGTAGAGTAGAGTGTAGAGTTTATTTAATTTCCTTTTATATATATATATATATATATATATATATATATATATATATATATATATATATATATATATATATATATATATATATATATATATATATATATATATATATATATATATATGTGTGGTGGTGGGCAGTTACTCTAGCAGATATTATGATTTTAAGTCCAAAAGTTGATCTCTACTATGATTAATTAAAGCAGCAAAAGCCAATACTTCAGAACTTAAAACCAACCCTACTAGAGCAAATGTCAATAAACAGTAATAATATGACTTTTCAATGACAGTGACATTACAAAAACAATAAACACAATTTTATAAGTGTGTTGATGAGGACCCAAAATCAATGTTAAAATTGCTGTAAATCACTACTGTCCTATTCAAAAGCATATATCTCCAACAAAAATAAAGCTCTTGAGATGAATCAAAAAACATCGTATAATTGAGGGTTTAAGAATAAAGGGTACAGGTGACTTTTTGTTCCAAATGGACTTAAGTACAGATTTACACACTTTAGATACCAATTTATTTAGTATAAAAGGAAATTAAATAAACTCTACACTCTACTCTACTTAGTGCCACTGTAGAATTTACTTAATTCCATTTTATACCAAATAAATTGGTACCTAAAGTATCTAAATCTGCATTTAGAAAAGTCACTTGTATCCCTTTTATTCTAAGCGCCTCAATTGATAGATGGAAACTTTCTTTTTTAATTTAGAAAGAGATACTAAAAATCCAAATAATTTAGTTACCATTTGCTTAAAAAATCATCTTAATCGGTCCACTAGAACAAAATATATTAAACTCAAATATATGAAAATTTTAAGGTGCCCGTTTTTCGTGCCGGTAAGTGTATATTTTCACATTTTTTTACTTTTCTCTAAAACGGTATTGAAATTTCGATAAGCATAAACGGGATTAACCATTTTAGAACAAGCAAAAACGAAAAATGCATTTTTCTCAAAAAGTTGATAATAAAAAAATCCTCTTGTTAAGACTAAGTAGGTAATAACAATTATAAGCAATATCTTAGTTTCATCAAAATAATTCTGGGTATTTCGCCACTAGAAGAGGATCTACAGAACAAAAAGTTATTTTTTGTAATCACTACTGCGTAACTGGAAACCAACTTAAAACAGAACTCAAGAACCTGGAAGACTCCAGGAATAAAATACTCCTGTAATGAAGATAATACAGTATGTCCCCGGATGGTCTTTACAAGAGGAATCGTTTTTATTATACACATTTTGAGAAAAATGCATTTTTATAAAACATTTTGCTTGTTCTAAAATGGCTGATCCCTTTTAAACTTTTTCAAATTTCCATACCGTTTAAGAGAAAAAAAAACATGAAAATAAGTACTAAAAGTTAAAAGGCGTTTCTACGGTAATATAATTTCGATTTCATTCTTTGATAGATGGATATTATTAATTTTGACATATTTTTTGCTGTTGTTAAAGTATCACATACGGGAACGTACTACGTGACCTATTCTTCAGGATTTTTCAACCCCTCCCCCCCCTCGGTAACCACTCGTAGTATATGCGTAGTAATTCATAAACGTGATTTTTAATAATTTCGCAGACAAAAAGTGAAAATAAAATAATTTTGCTCATATTGGTCTTTATTGCATAATATAAAGATGCATGCATGCATACTTTAATTACTAGTGAGTTTAAAAAGCGCTATACACTGCGCGCTATATTTGCATATAGGTGGAATAAGCATGAGATTTCTCTCGGTGAAATCGACTACGTGACAAAAACCTAAGGCACCTCCTCGCTACTGACCGTAGTTGTAGTATCTCAAGGACTCCCCCCCTAAATAGGTCACGCACTAGGGGTACGTTCCCTAACTATTTTCACCTTTTTCGTAGTATTGAATTGAAATAAATTTTGTATTTCTTTAACACTTAAAAATATAACATTAATTAAAACTCTATCAATAACAATCTAGATTACAAGTGGGGGTTGGAATCTTTGGTGTTACAACAGCAAAATAAAACACTAAATCACCACATCACACCAAAAATCACTAACCATGTTAGCATCATCTGCTGAGCGAAACGCGCATCCAGTATAAAAGTAAAAGGGTTTTGGTGTATTGTGGTGATTTAGTGTTTTATTTTACAATAACAATCTACCAAAGAATGAAAACGAAATTATATTACTATAGAAACGCCTTTTGATTTTTACGACTTTTAGGAAAAAATTCAAACATATTATTTTCAAGTTAGTTTATTAGCCATTTTAGAATAAGCAATTTTTTTTATAAATAATGTATTTTTCCCAAAATATCAATAATAAAAAAGTTTTCGTTTTGTAAAGACAATCCGGGGACATACTGTACATAAAAAACACAGTCCGGGGACATACTGTATATAGTGATCGCATAACACAGAACGAATTGTCATTCCGCAACCAAAAATAAAAGATCGGGTGATTTCATAAGAAAAACAGTGTATTTTTAGATATTACACTGTTGCCATATTGACGGTCGCAGAATTATTGTAAAAATGTATGAAACATATACATTATCCAGTATACATGAAACGATTGCAACGCCCCTAGCTGAAAAACGCTAGAGTTAAATATACAAATCTTTATATTTAACCGATTTTTCGGCGTCCGCAATGTTAATTTTTAAAACGTCATAACTTTTACCTCATTTATGGTACAGTTTTCTAATTTGTGATATTATTCGGAGAAGGATATAACATTTATTATCTACACTTGTAGCTGTCACTGCAGTCAACATATTAGCAGTTACAATAGAAAAATGATTCCGCGTCCATATACGGCCGCCGAAAGTGAGTGGACGTAATTTTAAGGGGTGGTAGATCTGGCCAAAAGAAACATATTTTTTCTTTACCATTTTTAAAATAGATTGAAAATAACCGAGTTATTTAACTTTGAAAGTTTAAAAAAAAAATGCGACATTTTGAGAGCCGCCGGGGAATCTCGCGGATCCCCCGGCGCGGGGGAGAGATCTCGCGGATCTCGGCTTGTTCGCCGCCCGCTGTTGCCACATCGACTAGAAAGACTTAAAAAGTACTTGCAAAATCCCACACCATCCAAGAGGTTCTGCAGAGGTGCGTTACTTTTTTTAAGTGGGTGATCGCCAGTAGCCCTACTTTCACATTACACAAAATAAACTAAAAAGAAAAAAAACTTACCAAACAATAAAAAAGATATCCCTATAGCAGAGAGATACAACTGCAGAGCTTTCTTTTTTCTAACTAAAGAAAAAAACTTACCGAACAATAAAAAAAGATATCCCTATAGCAGAGAGATACAACTGCAGAGCTTTCTGTTTTCCATTTTACCACTCTTAAAACTGCACATAACACTACACTTAATAACATCACTTCACTACAATTCTTAACACCACTATGCAAATTTTCAACTGTGGAAATATTGGCTCCCCTATTAATTTTAGAGCTAAATCGTAAATGGTTTTTAAAGATACATTACAAATTTGCACAAGGGGATCCAATATCTCGACAGTTCAAAATTTGCATGGGATATCCTATATTTCCAACGATGATGCACCACCCGGTATACCCTTCGCTTCTTGACTGCATGCTATTATAATAATTGTTCAAAATGACGACCTCCATTTCCAATACATGCTCTCCTTCTTCTGAGCATGGAATTTTTAACGTTTTGCAGCAATTCTTCGTTGCTTTTCCCGAATCCCTCAAATGCTGAACCATACTTACAAAGGTTCGAGCATTAGGGATTTATCTATTCGGATACTCTTCGGAATAAAGTCTCCGAGCTTCTACAGCGCTTTCCCCTGCCAGAAAGTACCTATGCTCTTAGCATATCCACCTTCTCCGGATTTCTATACTCCATCGTGATTTGCCTATACCGATACCGATTACCGACACAAAAATATGCACTAACGAACATTTCACAACACTTTAAACACAATCTCCGATCACTTTCTCGAATTTTAAAAGCTCGATAATATTAGAAATTAGATCGATTTCTAATAGTGTACATGCTTTGTGTACATGCGATTAATAATGTCGTTAGTCGTTAATATAATACAGGAATCTGTAATTTTCTCCCCACCGCCCATTTCATTGGAAAAAACGGCGGCAAGTTTTCTGCTTTTGAAATTACGATCGATGGCATTTTATTGTGTAAAAGTGGATGGTAAATGGCATCGATCGTAATTTCTCAGGCAATTTAACGTCTTAGCAGGTATACTTATTTTTTTATCAAAAAAGCTTTATAGAAAAAAAATAACTGAACATGTTAGTAGCTTTATTACTAATTAAACTATTCAAAACATGTTCTGATATTAGTAAAAAAATTTAAGTAAAAAATATAGCAAATTTTATAGTTTGACGACGTTATAATTAACAATAGGCAAATGGAAAAAATTACCTAACTACATATTAGAGACATAATTCCATACCTAGAAATACCGTATGGTAGAAAAAAACGGCGTCCAGAATGGCTTGAAAATAACGGTCGGTGACATTCTCCATAAAATTTTACACATAAATTGACAGCGATCTTTATATCATAGCCATCGCTGACGCCGTTTTTTTTTTCACGACCATATTGTATTCCCATTAATCGCATGGTGGCAATACTAATTTATATTTAAAGAGATATATCTAAATGTGTATAAACTAGGTATTTTATTAGCAATCATATTTAAGCTATTATGACTCATATCATATTCTAATTATTTGAAACTTGAAACATAATATTTACTCCTATTATATTCATGTAACTAAATTTTCTAATATTAATAACTCTCTGATAATAAAAAACAAGAGTGTGTTTTGAAAAAGTAAAAGCATAATTATTGTGTATTGACTTTATTGTGAAAAGCAACCTATTTGAAACACATTTACGTAACTACAGAATAGTTTAAAAAGAACTTACACACATGTTTTTTAGTCTATTTTCTTTATTATATTTGAAAACTACAGTCCCCCTTCAATACATAAAAACATTTATATTCAAATATACTCTAGATAGAGCTCCAATTTTTTTATATGAAATGAGAATTTGTTCACACATAAACTACCGTATGATCGAAAAAACGGCGTCAACGATGGCTATGAAATGAAGGTCGCTGTCATTTTATATGTAAATTTATATGGGAAATGTCATTGATCGTCATTTCCCAGCCAACTGGACGCCGTTTTTTTCGATCATATGGTACATTTTATGTATTTTATTCTTTAATTTTAATTACTACAAATGGTCTTGATATTTTTCTTTTGAATACATATATTCTTGTTACTCTCTTTCATCTTTGTCTCTAATATACAGATGCATTGCAATTTGTTGTTAGTATATTTATGTAATCATTTCATAAATCCTAAAAAAAAATGGTTATAACATGCTTTTCAGATATCCATATCCACAATATTCTGTGTGTAAATATGTTCAATTTTTAATAACCCATTCACTAAATGAGATTGTGAGACAACATACAGGTAGCTGTTTAAATAATTTTCAATCTTTGTATGTAATAATAGATTTCACATATTATATGCATTACACAATATGCATTACCTGCAATAATAAAAGATATTTTCTTTAAAGTGTATAATTCTATCTAACACACTTCTAATAAAGTATACTCTGACTCTTTGAACATTTGTTACAGCTTCTAATAATTAGGTATATCGATAACTTCCTAAGAAATTTTGTTAGCACTTTTAGTTAGTTTACCATTTTTCTCAATATATTCTGCAGAATATAATATGACTCGATACATTCACCTAGAATAAAATCAATAATATCATTTATGAATAGAAAACTACATGTATAACTTTTTCATTAATATTTGCAATTTCAGACCAGAACTTGTCTGAAGAGAACTTTCTTGGTTTGTTTAAAAATATCTTACCGTATAACATAAATTTACATCTGAATTAATCTAATCAGATCAAATTTTCTTCATAGTATAGAAAACATCGAAACTATTTGACTGGTAATCGAGCTATCAATAAGCTGACACTAAAATTTAATGAATAATTAAATGGGATAATTATTTTCATGTAAAACAAAACTTTATACTTAATAAGACCACAGGGAGTACATTATTACAACAGTGTTACTGAGATTTTTGATTTAATGTATTGCTTGGTATTTGTAGATCTGTTATTGTATTGTGATTACAATTGCCTTCTTCTCCATTGATGCTCCTAATTTAAGATTACTGATTTTCTAATACATAATTAAAGTGAAATTATTTTTCCTACCATTACATAATTAATTTCTTCCTACCATTAGGTAGATACCTGAAAGGTTAATAAATTAAAAACGAATTTATTAAGACATTTAAACTGTTTACCTCATTTCTCACATATTTTTGACACCAAACATTATAAATAAATCAAAAAATATTCGTATACCAACTGAATTATATGATATTTCATTTTGAATAATAAAAGTACTTTTTTACAGGTTTATTTGGCATTGTTTGCATTGTTTTTTGTTGTTTTCTGTTTTGTTTTTGTGCGAGTTTAATAACCCACGATTAACCTTAAACATAACCTTAAACTACACACCATACTAGGGATGTACGATTCGAATCGATTATTATCAAATCGACGTGATTTTTATCAAACGATTTTTTGGTATAATCGATCTTTTTTTTTAAATCGAAGACCGATTTTATTTATACAGTTTTACAGGTTTATTTATTTGTTAGAATTTAGAATAAGAAAAAACACTTTAGTTTTGCTGGAATATTTGTTTGCAGTGCATCCCTAGTAAAAGGCCATCTAGCAATGAACTGAAAAATTAAGTGTAAGTGCTCGCTGCCGCATGCGCCGATGTTTGTTTATCACTTTGATATCAGGTGTCAGATTTTTGTCGGGGCTTCCCATATTTTTATATTTTAGATAACGTAGAATACTCTTTGATTTTACCTTAATTCTTTCTTGGGTATACCCTTTCTTGTACTTTTATTTTATTTTTGGGATATCCCTACTCCATACATTAAACATTTAGAAAATTGATTTATCTATCTTTATACAACCACCAAAACGTTGACCCATAATAGTAATACATCAGTCCAGTAGAGGACGCTAAGGTAAAAAATTTCTAAATAAAAATTTGTAATTTGTAATTCCTTCAGTGTTTTCGAAATCGTTGTCGGGGTTGCGTCGGTTTTGAAGAAATGTCGAAGAAAACCCCGGACTGTCTACCATCAGCCTCCGGATATGAGTAGTTATTAAAGCAAGTTTTTTTAACATTTTTTATTGTATTTATGAGTTTAGTGTTTGATTATTATCATGTGAAAAATTTTAAATAATATTTTAAAAGTGATAGGCATGTGATAGGTTTGTGATGTTCAGTTTAATAGATATTTGGTGTGTATGTGTTTACGTATATGTGTGCTGGATAAAAAACTTTCATTAAAAGGGTAAGCTCTAACTAAACATTAAAGGTTATACTTGTTTATTGAAACGATTGAAAATATTTTCTAATATGGCGAAAAAAGAAGCTATAATTGTTAAGATTTATTTTTTTCAGTTTACTCCACTGTAAAAAGTATTTAAAATATTGCGCGTTTCACTAGAATTAGTAGAGCAATCTACACTAATATGAATAAAATTAATTTTCGTATTTTTTTCTGTAGCAACTTAAAATAATTGAATTTATAGATAAACATGCAGAATGTGGGTATGGTAGGAGATGGCAACGTTGCATTCTCTCCGACACTCTCTATGCCCGGTAAACGAATTTCCCGGGGAGTGAACAGTGGCACTCAAAAGTTTTTCAACATTTTCCGGAAAATGTCAAGAAAAATATAAAATTTTCAACATTTTTTTTTCGCAAAAAAAACCTCATAGGCGTGTTTCTGGGGTTGAACTATACTACCAGTTAAAATATCTGCACTCATTTCTATACACCCTGTATATATATATATATACACCCTGTATATATATATATATACACCCTGTATATATATATATATATATATACACCCTGTATATATATATATATATATATATATATATATATATATATATATATATATATATATATATATATATATATATATATATATATATATATATATATATATATATATATATATATATATATATATATATATATATATATATATATATATATATATATATATATATATATATATATATATATATATATATATATATATATATATATATATATATATATATATATATATATATATATATATATGGTAGGTATGGTACCTGGTAGGGTCTTTATCAAAATTTATTACTTGAACGTAGATTGTTTACTTATTACAACTTATCATTTTCTTTCTGAAATCTTAGCGAAGAAAATATATCCAAATTGGTTTCCACACACATAACACAAACATATCAATAAAGTCGTCACAATTTTTGCACAGAGACATACACATTTAATGGATTTTACAACACTTACAGGTCGAAACGTCATGAAATATTTAATATAAAAAAAACCGTTTTTCTCATTTTTACCTGACCTAAAGCCAAGAAAAAATTAAATAAAATATATATTGAGAGGTCAAAGAAAAGAATAGAAAAAAAACATATATATATATATATATATATATATATATATATATATATATATATATATATATATATATATATATATATATATATATATATATATATATATATATATATATATATATATATATATATAATTGACTTCTGAATTCCAAGAGACTGTCAGTGACTGCCAGTGACTGTCTAGCGACTGCCAAGTGACTGCCGAGCGACTGCCTATGACTGCCATGTAATTATAGGCATCTGCCGCGCCGTAAAACTGCCAGCGACGGCCACGAAAATGTACATGTAATTCCAACAGTGAGACACCCCTGGGTTTATACCGTACCTATATATTTTATCTTATTTCAGACATTCAACTTTAAGATTTTTTTTTGAAATTATATCAAACAAAAGTCGGAGTTCAGTAATTCCTTATTTAATGAGCAGTATTTTCATATTTCACAGTAAATTTTTTTCTACACAGTATTTTTGAAATTTCTGAAACAAGAAAGTGATAAATTTCTAATTTTTATTATTTCTTCTTGATAGGTAGATATATTTACCCAGCATTTTAAATTTTTCTACGTCAATAGATATGGAGATATGCATGTTTTTATCAATATTGTTTGTTTTTCATCAATACAGTATTAGTAAAATTATATCGTAAATATCTAAAAGTCTACAATTTAATATCCATTAATGTTTCTGTTGATTATAACATAACCTATTGCTGATGTATTACTATTAACATAAAATTGCTAATGTTTGCAAGAAAAAACTGTTACATTAAATTGATAAGTAAATATTAAAAAATAATTTTTATATCTACTCTCCAATGAATGGAATGGTTTTTTATTACGAACATTATCGATATTATTATATATTATATATTATTTTAGTAATAAGTTAGTTAGGATTATATGGACCAACATGATTGCAAATAATTTTTTTTTGTTTTTTGGGTGTTGTGGCTATGGTTAAATTAAGTAATTCTTAGTAAAGAAACGATAACTTCCATTCTCCGTAAAGAAACGATAATAAACACTATTCCAAGACATAGGAAATACCAAAAAAAATTCCTGGAGAAGCATGGTACATAAATACTAAACGTAGAAAAAATATTGTTTTAATTTAACCATAGCCACAACACCTAAGGAATAACTAAAAAAAATATTATATGTAGTTATAAAGGCTAAAGAATAATCACTGTCAATAAAATATATCTAAATGTGCTTACTTTGCATTTAATAATATACAAACGCTTTCCATTACGAACTGAACTAATTTCGGAGGCTTCTGAAATACCTTCACTTCATTTATGTCATTCTTATTTAAAGCATCTAATGCTTTTGTAGCTGCCTCGAGGGCAGGTAGTGCGGCATCTAAATCAGTTTGAGCATCATCCGCTAAAACTTGAGTCTCGTCAGCTTTGATCTAGAAAAATTGATATACCTAATGGTTTTTCTATATTATATATTTATTAAATAAAAAAAACAAATTAAACTGATATTCTTCTTCTTACAGTGCCATACTCTATATAGAGCGTCCGCTACCTCTCGCATGTACTTGTGATGTGTGTCATCCATAGACTTAAAATAAAATATAGACTGAGCATCTCATTCATAAATAGCTGGAAAATGCGGTCAGACAATATCTTGTTATTGTCGTGTTATTGTTTTAGGTTCTAACGAGTGCGGCACGAGCGATAGATAGGTTGTCTCCGTCGCGCGTCGTAACGGTCGTTCTCTGACGACTCTGAGGAGAAATGTCTTTCGTTTCTCGGTACACCTGAACTCTCCGTATCATAGCCGGGTAATTTTTTTATTTTAATGAAGCTATAATTCAATTATAAAAATATCGTAGTTAAACTTTTTTATATTTTATTAAGATTTAAGAGAGGCTTTTTAAATAAAAGTTTAGAAAAAAACGTCTTAGAGTCCAAAAACGATAAAAATAATAAAATACATGTTATAGAAAAAAATTAATAATCGAAATTACGTATTTAATTTTTGAATTTAATAATAAATTATTAATTTTAGTCGAACATTTACAATCCTAATATTAATCAAAACAGGATCTATTCTATGGATATAATAGAATCGGTGACACGGAGAGAGAAAAAACTTATGATTGTTGTATTTTTTTTTCTGGTAACTGATGTCTTATTATGTAAATTAGAAAAAACAGAAATATGTTCCATTAAAGCAAGTTTTTAGGAAGTGGATAAAATGAAAACTATATTTATTTAACTCGGTACTGTCTTTATAATACCGGGTGCGTCCCAAAACTGGCTCACCCGCATAATTTTTTTATTATTTCTAATAGAAAAACAAGATATAGTATGTTAGTATATGACATAAATTAGGATTGATTGGTGCATTCAATTATTGTTTTTGGTCACCTGTTTCACCGGAAATGACTATAACATTTGATTTTTAAATGGCACCCTAGGTAGTATATCTCTACTTTATTCGATAGAAAATGACATTCTGAATAAAATCATATGTCAACTTTTGACATGTCTTCTATTCTTATTCTATTATTCTATTCTTTTATTATATATTACTTCTGATATTTTGGCATATTGTTTAATTGAAATTGTAACGCGGTTCATAACAATAATTTGACTCCAAATACCAAGTATCAATATATTCCTAAAAAAGTGCTTTTTCCAAATATGCTAATATACATCTTAATGTGCGCTAGCATAATAGTATTTGATGGATAACCGGAGAAGAACAACGAAAACTCAACTAAAAGTGCTGAACGCTTTAGTCGAATAAAAAATTGCCCCCCAGACGAAGTAGCTTTCGATGAAACGATGAAAACTACTACATTTCAAGCTAAATTTCTGTCAAATTTAAGTAATAAAAGCAGGCTTTTTCAATGCTGTGTAACCGGTTCAAAAATGAAGGAATTTTAGTAAAACAGGCGTTAGAAGATGCTGACACTCTAATTATTATGGCCGATTTCCACTAGGCGCTCAAGTCACAGTACGCTCATTGTCCGCTCACGGTCAAAATTTATTATTCAATGTAATTTATACGGAGCATCCACATTTGCATATCCGCTCACGGTACGCTCACGCTCTTTGACCGCGGAATTTCTCGGAGACAATATTTTGAACAGATCGAGACCTGACTGTCGGATGACTGGACGGCAGTGTGAATATAGTGCGATCAGGTGCCGGCCAAATTCTGTTCTGATTCTGCGTTTGGGGTAAATACTTTCTTCCCTGTGAATGTGTTTTTCAAATTTTCAATATAAAATGGACGAACAAATGGTAGAGGCAGTGCGTGACAATGCAGAATTGTATTGAATTGTTGAACGCAAAAATTCGGAAAAATCAGAAACAGAAAAAGATCATTAGATCTATTTTTCGATAGTATTAAGGCAACGGTGCGTAATTTTTCACCCGCCGATATTCACACGACTAAAAAACAAATATTTAATTATGTGTCCGATATTGAAGACAAATATATTTGGATGCGTGACCGCCCTAATAATGATCGAGGCTGTGCTGATCAACCTGCTTCAAATTCCACTTCCCGTCATACTTTTAATAAGATCGAGCAGCTCCAAAGATACCAACAAGACTCCGTCCATGATTTCCAATCCACTTCCAGTTTCATTTGCATCGAGCAGCCGCAAAGACATCTCAAGACTCCCTCCATATTGCTCAATCCACTTCCGGTCGAACTTTTAACAGCATCGAGCGTCTCCAAAGACACCAACAAGACTCTCTCCATGATTTTCAGTCTACTTCTGGTCCTAGTTTTAATAGAATCGAGCAGCCTCAAAGAGAATACCAAAAATTACCACTTCAAACAAACACTGATGGTTCTGTAACTCCGTCTACCCCACTTTCCTCAGCAGTCTCATCATATTATGAAGATTTCTCGTGTGAAGAACAAATATAATTTCACAGCTTTGTAGGTATTATTAAAAATAAAAGGGTTTTGTAGGTGCCTATAATCCGATTTGTATTCAATTTGGTTTTTAACAATAATTTTTTATTAAAATAAGTTATTTTCTTACCTTAAACAAACACATAATTTCTCCAGTGGTGTGATAGATTCTCAAAAGGTGGTATTTTTTCTTATCAAGTCCGACGAAATTTTATTTAAAATATAATAAAATGCGCATTTCTTCATACAAAAGTATTGAAAAACTTTTATTTCGTCGTTATGTAAAGTGAAAAATTCACCTTCGGTTTTTTTTTAACATATCATGGATCCATATCTTCCGTTTCTTTTATTTTCATACTCTTCTTCATCCAAACATATTGCAATAGCAGCCAATTCACTATTCGAAAAGCTTTTAAACATTTTTTAAAATCAGTTTTACAACTTCGCGACCACACAAAATTGAACGACGTTTGATTGAAGAGTGTAAATACTGTCGAAAAATCTTGACCGTGAGCGGACCATGAGTGTACTGTGACCTGATCGCCTAGTGAAAATCGGCCTTTAATACAGCTCTTGATATGTCAAACAAGTTTGGATCTGGTTATAATTTGGTTATAATTATTACTGGTTATACTTATTGACTGGTTATACTTACTGCACTATGAGAGTCTCAGAATAATATCTACTTTTTAAAGCAACGAAAGGGAAAAGCTGGAAATACCCTTTATTCACCCTCTGCATCAATATTGAACACGGCTGTTAAAGAAAACATTTTGTTTTTACATGCATTTAGTGGGTGCGACACCACTTCAGCAATTTACAGGCAGGGTAAAATGAAGTTCCTTAAGGTTCTAAGAAATCAGACAAGTTTGAAAACTGTCATTTACTATTTTAGAGACCCAAATGCAACACCAGAAAGCATAGCCAAAGTTGGAATTCAATTTCTTCTTGCACTTTATGGGTCAAAGAGCGACGACACATCACTACACATCTATAGACATCGATTTTTGCGCAATCTATAACAAAGAGTTTATTTAATCTTGCATCCCTTCCTTCAACCGAAGATGCGGTTCGCGTGCACTCATTTCGTACATACCTATAAGTCCAAAAATGGTAAGGTAACGAAAATATATGCACTGACTGGGGTTGGAAGCAGTCGTCCAATGGACTTATACCGATTTCTATGCTGCAAGACGCCGCTCCCCAAGAGTTATTGAAAATGATTTCTTGTAAATGCATAAAAGGTTGCAACACAGCCTGCAGCTGCAGAAAAGCAGGATTACACTGGTCGGTAGTGTGCGGTTCGTGCCAGGGAAGAGCGTTTTCAAATTCTGAAATAACTCTAGAAGATCCAGGGGACGACGAAGAAATCGATTCTTAGAAGAATTAATGACCAACGCAAATATCGAAGACAGACATTGAACAAGAACCAGATGAACAATTCGATGAAGAATATGTTGATGAGTCAATTGATCAACCTTCTACGTCAAAAATAAATCAGACGGTGAAAATACATACTTATAAAGCATATCATGTCATATGGATATAAAAATAGACCATTTGCAACGGCAAGAAAGTGGATTAGGCCTATAGGGAAAACCACTTAAAAAAAGTGCGCCGAGTGCCAGATGGTGTAGAAACGAGCACAAGAAAAACACAAATTTGTACTGGTAAATTATCCAAATTTAAATAGAATTAGTTTCTAATATTAAATGAACCACTAGAAAATATATGTTTTATTATTTAAGTGCCTGTATCTCGTTAACCTATTCATGCACAAAATTGGTGAATAAGACCTTTTTTGTAGAGAATTTAAATAGCTTTCTTTTTGGTCTCTTGCAAATTTTCTGTACAGTGCACCCAGACCCAGTTATTTAAAAAACATTAAAATGTCATAATTTGACAGGATTTTCCAATATGGTGGCAAGGGACCCTATTCTGTATCTTTTTCGGTTTCGGATCCGAAAATTCGATTCGGTTCACTATACCGAACGATAGAGTTGTCGAATGTTACGTTCAGTAGCGCGCATTGCAATTCTGTATCGCTGTTCGGCAACCGTTCGGTTCGGTTTCGAAGCAACCGAAAAACAATCATGGTTAGGGCATGACAGTAGGACGTGATAGTGACAGTGACGCTTTCAAATTTTGTATATGTTCAAATTCACCTTTTCAACTTCTTCAACGCGTCTGTTGAACTTTTTCTAAAGGTTTGAGGATATGTGAGTGATGACAGATTTACAGGTAAATATGATCTATTTTTCCAGAAGGAGTAAGTAATATTAAATATTCTTTTAGGCGCCGAAAGGAATCCGTATGACTATGCAGCAGAGGGAAGTCTCGCTTCGCTTTATACAAGTACATGAAAATTTTACAGAAAAAAGAAGAATGCTCGCTGTTGAATCTTCTTTTGGCAATATAGGAAAGGCAAGGCAATTGCTGTTGAGAATGCAGCCATTGCGAATACTATGAAAATGTGAATCTGATAAACAAATATACTTTTAAAATATGCATAGTGTACAGAGGCGTAAAATATACATTTTTTATAAAGATATGATTATATGATATATGATTAATAATTATTTTTTTCTTTTCAGGCTACAAGATGTCGTGAAGATGTGGGCTGGAGAAGGAGTGACGTTTTTTATTCAATTTTGTTTAATATAATGTTTATAATAATGTTTAGAACAACTTTTTTAGAATTACTTGTTACTCTATTAAAACTTGTGTCAAAACTTAATTGTATTTATTCTAAATTAAAAAAAAAACCTTAATAAATATACTTATATTCATTTAAAACTTCCCAATATGGCGACTTCAGTATGAGAGGCTTAAAACACGAAAATCTCTAAGCTGGAATCGACTGCAGTTCAAATTGATATTCTGTGGTAAATCCAATTGAACTCTGACACTTGGCTGACATGACGATTACGGTTCCTTTTTCTAAATATTTTCATTATTTTTTGAGTTTTTATTTACAAATTCTACTTGATTTTGTTCTTTTATTTAACCTGCAGCCTGTAGTACTAATTATATAGTTATAAATAATCTTTTCACCGATCAAGAATTGAGGAATAGGCTGGAAGATATTCAAAATGTATGAAATGCTTAAAAACGTATTAGAAAACATTGACTCGTTCACAAATTTGTGAAAATAAATTAGTCCAGATGTTTGTAAAAATGTCTCTAATTATTTTGAGAAGTTTCCTCGTATCAGTAATTTTCAGATTTGTAATATGTACTATATAATAAATAGATTAAAACTTATATTTCAGGAAACAGCGCGGGCATTACAGATTATTGTAAATCAGTTTTAAAATTTAAAGAAGGTTTAAAACAGGTTTAAAAGTTGAGTTAGCAGAGAAGACCTAAATAAAGTAATGTTGGTAATGGGGCCAAACATCAAATAACACTTGAAATATATAATTATGTACAATAATTGTAAGTAGTTTTTATGAATCTGTTTGATATCTATTGCATTGTTTTTATTTTTCTTGAAATATATATTTTTTTACTTTACAGGATATACAAAGAATAACAAAAAATACAGTTACTCACTAAAGGCACTTAAGGTTTGTAATAGATGTAGTTAGAATATCAAACACAAAACCAAACCAAAAATTATGTTTCATTTTACTGGTATTCCTCACATTTGAAGGGAAAGTAATTTCATAAATAAGCAGGACATTTCATAGTAGACTCTATATTAATAATTGTTTTTTATCCTATACTTGTTAGTTAACGCATCACTTACTAGGTATAAAATTTAGTACTGATTAACCTATAGTTGTGGTTGTGATATATTCTGATGTGTTTCTGGCAATTTAAAATAAGTTAATATTTAAACAAACATTTCTAGCTTTCCTGACAGGAGTGTAGACACATATTTAATAAAGGTATAATGTGGATATTGTTCTGATTATTACAGTTTGCATGGATGTTTTTGTATGTTGTTATTTTTAATAAAGTATATTTAATGAGTTTTTGAGTATTTCTTTTTCCTTCAGAGGATTGTGTTCTAATCTTTATATATTATAAATTTTCATAAATTATATATACAAAATTTATTACCTTATAATTTTTTGCTAAATACTTTGTAGTTGATACAGTTTAACAGTATATAAAAGAACTATTTAAATAAGATGTTTGAAAATATATAGCTGTTTTTGCACACATCAATTCAATTTGTGATTAACTGTACTGAAATAAAAACAAATTAAGAGAAATGGGGTGATCTATCAACTATAACATGAAAAGCATCATCCTATTTCCAAGTCTTCTATTAATTTCACTTATTAAACAACTATAATTATTCCATAATCTTGATAATTCTAGGAACTCTCAGATATCGTCAAGACATGAAAACAAAAATTTACTTCCTATAGTTCTTACGTTCCTTTAACTGAAATATAAGAAACAGGGGAGCTAATATTCTCACTGAGAAAGTTTATAAAATACCTTTAAGTAAAATCTCTTCGGATTTGCGGTAAAATACCTTTATTCTTATTAAATAATTTCAACAATCTATGTTTTTATTTATAACAACCACCTAATAACCTAACTTTAACGTCAACTTGACAATCCTGAAAAATATTATTGTTAACCAAAGAGTAAATCAATTTCTGAATTCGCTAACGCCAACTTATTTTTCATTAAAAAAAAATTACCAATTTTCGTAACTAGGTCGGCCATATTGAGGAACTTTTAAAAGAATAGTACTATAATCACAATATAAATATAATAAAATACAACATGTTAATAAAACGAAAGTATGTATATGTTTGGTGTTCTTCTTAGCCTGTTCACCAACCTCTGCGCTGATTAAATTCATATCCCTGACAAATATCACAAATTTTCACTTTATTTAACACTTTACATCTATTTTTTATAATACTATACTTCCGAGTGTTTCGTAAATAAAACCTTTGCAATAACACGCGCATTCTAGCCTTTTTTTGAAACTGTCAAACCCCAGACAGAAAAATGTATTGTTGAATAGAATAATTATTATTAGTTACCAAGACGATTAGAGCTTTCGGTACGCGAACCGAGGATTTGGTAGGGTTTCCGTTCGGTTCGGAGCTACGGACTAGCTTTACGCGCTACCGAATCGAAAATGTCGTCACAATCGAACAAATTCTACCGAATCGATCGGTAAAATACTTACAGAATAAGGCCCCAGAGCCGGGATCGATAGACCGTGCAAATTTAGTAGAGTGTTCCACAAAGCAAAACAAAGAGAATAAGTGTTATTGCAGCTTGCCCCTAATTATTTCGACCTAAAACCTCTTGTCGACTGGTCTATAACATACAAATCTGTTTTTTAGAACCACTTTTGAGACGCACCCGGTATATTAAAAAATATTGTTTCATAATGTAAGATAATTTTAAAATTGTATGTTATTTTAGATTCTGAAGATAGTTTTAGAATAAACCGGAATATATTTTTAATAAAAACATTATTAATTTTTTAACCGATGCCTAATATAATTTATCTATTATGTATAATAACAGGGGTTATAATTATGATTTTGTTACAAAAAACTTTATATAAATGATTATGTAATAGAAAAAATTCAGATTTTATATTTTACTAAAATATTATCTAAATAAGCGCCTTTCTACAACAACGCCACTGACTCCCAATTGGTAAATTGAGAGTTGCTTACCGGTCGAAAGGCGTTTCGAGGCTTAAATAGATTATTTAAGTCAAATTTCTTGCAAATTTGGCACTGGCGAACCATATTTTGTAGTTCTTGGATACAAAGAGTAAATAAAATAAACATTTAAGGACTACAAACTAAGAAAATGCAATAATACAGCCAGAGGGAAGTAGCGGCAACAATGCTTTACTACATACGTGCGACGCGTACTACAAGATAATAGAAGAATGGATAGGCGATCTCGCCTCTAATCGGTGTTGCCATATTGTAAAGGATTTATCCATTTTACATAGTATACGACTTATAATTAAGTAGTATAAGGAATATTAAAACCTACTTTATTAAAATGCAATATTAATATCTTAATATACAGGGTGCTACAAATTCGAGGTACGAGCATTGGTATCTCGGAAACCGTAATAGATACGAAGATGGTCAAATTGGAGCAAAGTTGCACCTTCTGATGTTCACCAAAATGCCATCAAAAAAGTTTCAAAAATTTCAAGGATTGCTGAGTTTTTTGGAAACATCTGAGTTTTTTGATAATATATTTTATTTTTTCCTGTCGTTACTTTTTAGAAAATCAAAAAACTAATTACACATTCTCATAGCCACTTTATTAGGGCTATCCGATAGTATTTTTATATTTTTAAATTAGCTGATAATTTGTGAGATACAGAGGCCAAATTAATTTTTTAACGGACCTGCATTTTTTATTTCAGATTTTGAAAGAACTCAGTCTCCCGAGTACAATGATATGCCACACTTAATATTTTTTTGGTTTTGACATTTGATATTGTTTTTTTAATATTTAATGTATTCATCGTTACAGTATTGATAAACTTTCAAACTTAACAATGTGGGGTACAACATTGTATACGGAAAATCAAATGCAATAAAATAATATAAAATAATTAATATAAATGTAATATAATATAAACAATCAAATCATTTTCCCGGAAGATGGATTGGAAACGGTGGAGCAGTATAATGACCAGCGAGGTTCCTGGACTTATAACCAAGGGGCTACATTACTTGACGTCATTTGTAAAAGTGAAATCAATTCATCTCAACATTTACATTATGCTACAAAATGCATTCGGAAGTATAAGAAGAAAGTTCAAAGAGCTACAAATAAAATTGAACGAAAAATAAGTTTGTGCAATAAGGAGGGTGGTAACCCTTTCGAGCACGTAGAACATTAGAAACTAATTTATAGAAATTGGTTAATTTATAATAACTACGTTTGCATATTGCCTATATGCATATTATTTATTAGATCGCACACTGAGATTTCAAATTCACAATAAAAAAAGTTAAAAATAATATCTTTAAATTTTTGACCTCGATATTATTTATTTCAATTTTCCAATTGGCTCGATTTTCCTTATTCAATGTTAATTAGCGCTAATCAATATTGTTGTGATGAATATAATCATATTAAATAATTTAAGAAACCAGAGTCGGACTTGAAATTATTTTAAATTATAATTAGTTTAGTTGCTGTTAAGGTACCCAAAACAATAAAAGTATAAAGTGTGGCATATCATTGTATTCAGGAGACCGCCCAAGTAGCATTTGGACGTTATCTAACGTCGGGTATACGTCGCGTTCAATAACCCCGACGTCGGGTACCAACGTCGGTTCGACCGCCTGACGACCCTTATTTGCACCTAAATGGGGAATACAGATTCGGGTCGCCTCGACGTCGGTATCTGATCTAATAGGGAATGTAATTCTATCAATTACCAACGTCATATTACGTTGGATTTTAGTCACTTAAAATTCGTCGCTAGGCACTTACGTTACGTTTGGTTTCATATTCGCTACCAAGAATACACAAAAACATAACCAAACTACCTAATTACAAATGGATCCATAATCACTCTTCGAATATAACTATAAGTGCCTATCTAATTTCATATTATAATAATTCTGAATCATTTAATCCAGACATCAGTTTTGTCAACGGAAGTCACTTTCTTGATATATCTGATTACAATACTCCGGAAAACAACGAGCGTCTTCAAAATTAGGTAAATTTATGAAATAAAAATGTCTATAAAAAAGTAACTCGTAAAATATTTTTTTAATTTTCTAGCGGGTTTAATCATAAAACTGTACTGTGGTTCCCCCTAAACTCAACCTTATCAATATTATTCTACTACAAATCGAAATGTGAATATAAATTTTAATCACAAAAAACGATATTAAAATGGCTGACAATCGGATACGTGTTAAGAATGGCGGATTTCTGTGTCCGACTTAATATGAACTACCAATATACCAATTCCGACCGGGTCTCCAACATTGTCGTCTCACACGACCGAAGTCATCAAACCGGGCGACCGGCAATCGTATTATGACGTATATAATTCCAACGTACGCCACGTAACTCACTTTCAGTATCAGTGATTTGTGATTTGTAACTATATTTTGCTGTTTTCTCCTTAAAAAATGGGCAGCCACTTTTTAAGCCTAACCTCACATCGGAGGAGGATGGGGTCTGCTGGTTTCCTATGCTAAAAATGAAATTAAGATGCACCAGTGTAATGCAGCACTTCTTCCGGATAAAAAGTATTTACGGGTGGAGACAAGACATCACTACTACAATTATTATTTTGCAAAGCCTCGACCTCCTTCTGTAAAATGTAGATGAATGTCTAAATGCACTAAATTTTTAGTGTTTTTTTAGGCATAATAAAAAAATTCAAGTTTTGTTTATAAAAAACTTTTATTAGGTTATGTTCATTAGGTCGCAAATGTTACTTAATGGGTTGTATTTACGGACGTAAATAGAGATACGTAAATTAGGTTATAAATATGAACATAAAATACAACAAAATATAATTGACGTTACTTTAGGGATTATCAGTGAGACGTATCCTATTCGGACAACGGGTAGACGTCGGGCTAAGTATATGTACGTCGTGCAAGCCAACGTGGGAACGACGTTGGCAAATTAATAAAAATGGTACGTTGTTATTTTGTACGTCGACAGATCGTTGGATTTACCGACTCGGATCCAACGACGTCGTTTTTCATAGGAAAGCGACGTCACAGGTCGTATCACGAGCCCCCGACCTATATTTGCACAAAGTCTGACGTCGCTTCAGGTCAGATTTAGTTCAAAGTCAGATAGATGCTACTTGAGCGAGTTCTTTCAAAACCTAAAATAAAAAATGCAGGTCCGTATTTAAAAAAAATTAAGTTGGCCTCTGTATCTCACAAATAGTCAGCTAATTTGAAAATCTAAAAATACTATCAGATAATAATGTGGCTATGAGAATGTGTAATTAGTTATTTGATTTTCTAAAAAGTAACGACAGGAAAAAATAAAATTGATTTTCAAAAAAAGCAGTTTTTTCAAAAAAAACTCAGCAATCCTTGAAATTTTTAAAACTTTTTTGTTGGTGAATATCCTAATACGCAACTTTGCCCCAATTTAACCATGTTCGTATATATTACGGTTACCGAGATACCAATGCTCGTACCTCGTATTTGTAAGTAGAGGTAGAAGGCCGATTCTGCATCAGGAGCAGGAGCAGAGCGCACGGCGCATGCGCGAGGAGGAGGGGTACAGCGCAGGCGCGAGGAGGAGGGGCACGGCGCAGGCGCGAGGAGGAGGGGAGCTGTCAAATGTCAAACGTCATATGTCAAACGTCAAACGTCAAACTTGTCATCTGTCAAACGTCAAACGTCATATGTCAAACGTCAAACTTGTCTTACGTCATCTGTCAAACGTCAAACGTCATATGTCAAACTTGTCTTACGTCATCTGTCAAACCTGTCTTACGTCATATGTCAAACCTGTCTTACGTCATCTGTCAAACCTGTCTTACGTCATATGTCAAACGTCAAATGTCAAACGTCAAACGTCAAACCTGTCTTACGTCATCTGTCACCTGTCAAACGTCAAACCTGTCTTACGTCATACCTATTATATACAGGGTGTTAATGAAAACAAAATACAAATTTTTAATATTTATTTAAAGTATGCAATACATTTACTTTTTGATATTTTGGCGCAGGTACTAAATACTATTATAGCAGATGATATAAACGTGATAATTATATAAAAATAGAACTATATATGAAATCACTGTAGGTTCTTCCTTATCCCTTTTACACGTCTGATTTTTCATAGTTGAACTATCGTTAAAATTGATGGGTAGCATCTGCCAATCAGATTGATCTCCAACACTTCTATTTGAAAAGATTATCTCTTTATTTTATATTTTATGTTCGTCTTATTACTAGTCTCTTCTTCCGATAATGGACGTTTGAAAACTTCCACCGATCCGTTATTGCTATATTCCAATCTCTGCCAAGTTTCTGGCCATTTACACTTCGTTGTAGAATCATTATTTTTATCATTAATAAAAAAAAAAAAAAAAAAATTATTTATATAGAATGTATTTTGCACTATAACGGCAAATATAATAAAAGGCGAACTTAACGCCGCCATGTCTGAATACTGAATGACTGTTTAGCTATGTTGACGGAGAGAATATAAACAATCTCGGCATCTTGCTTGAGAAGGGGGAGGACTGTCAATATGAGTCACTTGATCAGGTCTGTTTTAGTGAATAAAACATGGTAATTGCGTTTGCAATAGAAATTATTTTGTATTCGATAGGAAGTCGAGACCATATATTTAAAAGCGTATAGGGGCTAATATGCTCTGCTAGAAATTCTACAGACAATGCTTTTAACTCCTCTGTAGTATATTTTGCCAAATCCAAATACATGTTTACTTTTCAAATGGTTAAATAATACTAAAGAATAAAACGCTAAATTATTATTTTTATACATTTATTCACAACAGTTACAAGGTGTTATTTTTACAAGTAACTCTAACCTATAATTAGCAATAACTTTTTTGATTTAAAAATTATGTATATCGTAGGGCGTGAGCTATCCAAACAACTATTTAGTATGTTTATGGGAGATCTTCAATTCTAGAAGTTTCTAAAACATATACTGTTTCTCTGTAAAATTTTATAAGTTCTTTAATTGTTGTAAATTAGCCAAATGTTTCTCTAGTAAAAAATTTATATCTTCGGTAGACATCTTTCTCCTTTTACACATATTTACTTCAAGTAAATAATACTAAAGAATAAAGCGTTAAATTATTATTTCTATACATTTATTCACAACAGAAAAATACACATATGAGTTGAAAATCATTTTTGAGTTTATTTGGATTAATTTCTAGAAATTCCAGATATAATATGATAATTCACAAACATTTAAATAACAATATTTTTTAATTTCTTCCAAACACTTTTCTTCAGAGACATTATAAGCTCTAATATAATGTAAAAGATTATCGTAAAAAGGTCTTAAGTCTAATTTTACAAGTAACTGTAACCTATAATTAACAATAAACTTTCGATTTAAAATTAATCGAATGTTCATAGTGAAACAAAACGTCTAAGCACATCACTGTACTATCCACTTTCAGGAATTTGCTTGTTTTAACGGTGAAATTTTCAGATAGGGCTTGAACAGTTTTCTCCATTTTCTCATTGTCAGGTACCAAAATAAATGATGATGTAATGTTCAAAAACTCGAACCAATCCGTATCGTCAAAAGATATTGTTATTAGTTCATTGGGTAGGTTGAATAATTTGTTCACAATTTTAACTGTAGGTATCAAACCTCTCGCGATACTTATTCCAGCAACAATATCAAAGTTCTTCGTGGGATAACACGTTTCAGCCAACAATCTGCGTTCTTTCTTGATTTCCATATTACTTCGTAAAACCATACTGTTTAGATACTCGAAATAATCTGGTGAGGAACATGATGAATTTGAGGTTATGTCTAGCGCTTCCATCTCGACATACGCACAAACCGGTGTCTTGACGATTAATCGATCGTATACTGCTTTATTTCCTTCCCTACTACCAATTGGACATTTAAACTTGTTTATATTCAGTTCTAAAAATAGAATCTTACGCAACGACCAGCCGCTATCTCTTTCCTTGAAAGCACCAGATTTCGTCACTAAGACTTGTTTAAACTCATTGAATACTTCCTCCAGATTTGTATTTTCGTAAACAACATCATATCGGGAATTAAACGATTTAATATCTTCTTTCGTTTCAGATCCTAATATGTATGAACAAAATAATTCCATATTGTATTTGATGGAGGTATGAATCGAATATGTTCCTGAAGTAAACGTACAATAGTATCTTTAAGAGCATTCCAAATATAGGATAATATTATTCGAATGTGATTCAGAGGTTATCCTATAAGATTTAATTCGATTTTAAAAGCACACCTAACAAGCTGAATTCCAGGTTCTAATTCTACACAACACTGATTTTTATGTTGATGACTTAAACAGTGGAAATTACACTACTTACACAATGAATGCATTTTGAATACTAAAGAGGTTTAGACAATGTCTTTACTTTTATCAATCCAACTATTATGTGATTTGTCGAATCCTAACCACTTGACTAGAATTTTATTTCCTTTCTTTTTCAACACTTGCTCTACAAGATAGATCTCAGGTTGTTTAGTTTTCTGTAATTCTTCATCGTAAAATCCAGCGCTGATGGGATTACCTTGATAATCTTCTAAAAGGTACGTTACAGGGTTTGTAATTTTACTTTAGATACTTTGAAAAGCTCAGTGGTCCAATTTGGCGTATATCCTTTTCAAAAAAGATGTTTCTGTTTTGAGATTCCAACGGTATCGCCAACTTTAAATTTTGATTTTCCCGCTACCTTAATATGACTATAAACGCCATCTAGTAGTTTCTTCTCACTATTACTATCCACATTCTTCGGTTTCATTCCAATGGTTCTGTGTTTCGTATCGTTATAGTCTTCTGTAACTTTATTTAGTAATTCCAGCCATTTATGGTTCCCATTCAACGTAAACGATCTAAAGTTCTAATTTTTCCTTAATATTACACTGTCAGCTATAGAGGCTTTCAAAGGACTAAAAGTACTGTAGTGTTGGATCTTATTATCGATTATTTTTTCATCAAATTTTGAAACTGACTGTTGTAATACTCTTTGCCATTATCCGACACCAACTTTTTAGGAATTCTGTTTGAAGATTTCAATATGATTTCCATTGCCTTAGTAATGTCTGGTGCATATTTTGATTTTACAGGTTTTGTCCATAGATATTTGGAAAAACAATCAATCACAACCAAAATATATTTATAGCCCTTATTCTCTCGAGAATATTGATCTAATTGAGCAAGATCGGTGGCAAAAGTATCATCTAAACCATACTGAATAAATCTTCGTCTTTTGAATTTAATACGAGCGGGTTATGAAGTTCCCTAACGACTTGCTCTCTAGGACCCATCGCTTTGTCTAACGAAATAGTGCTGGTATATGTGTATTTATATTTATTTTGGGTTAGAATTTTTTTTACTTAATAATAAATTCAAGGACACCTTTTACATCACCCAAATCGTTTGATAAATCGTCTATTTTCTGGTTTGTTATTTTCTTAAACGAATCAAGCACTCTCTGATATTGTGCTGCTATATCCGTATCAATGTTCTGTATATCATGCTCAATGTTTGATAGTTTAGAATTGATACTATCCAGTTCTAGACGTTTAGCCTTATTGGATTTTTCAATCACCGTATCTGTATAATTCTTTATCGCACTTTCCAGCATATCAAGATCTATATGCAGTTTCTTGACTATCTCATCCTCTATAGTTCCAAATTTCTTATCCATATCCGTTAGTCTTGTTGAAATTTTTGAAAACGTCTCCTGTAAGTCTATCTCTAACGCCTCTAATCTTTCGGCAAGAACACTGTTAAATGCGTTTATTGTTTCCATAGAACGAGCTTGAAATTTTATCTCTTCGCGAACTTTCCCTGCTAGCTCATCAGTATATCGTTTAGTCGATACATCGCTCTCTTCTGTAGGGTCTTCAACATTAGTTATTTTACGATTTTCAAAATCATAATCTCCTTCAGGTGTGGGAAAATTCAGGTTGAGGGTGCACTAATCTTCGCTTGGAAGATAAAGACCATCCGAACTTGTTCATGGTTGAAATAATAATGCCTAAATATCTAGTATAACACTTTATTTATAGGTTCAACTACACCTAGTTCTAACAATTATTCTCAAGAATACCATTATTTCCAATTCGTATGGTTTCCGTTTCCTGCTGTTTGAGAAGCATCCAATTTACTTAATCTATCCACCAACTCGTTGACGTCATCATAATAAATATAGACTTTTAGATTTTTCTATTATAATTTCAAGTAGTGCGGATCCAGATTTAGTTTGCGATCTGGTTTTAGGGATTTTCTGTGCTATATTGCTGGCTGATGAATGCCTAAGTCTTGAACCTTCAAGCGAAGCCGAAGATGCAGCTGTAATCAATGATTTAACGAAATCCCTATATTTCACAGATTTACTACCTCTCAATTGTCCCAATGGACTAAAATCTCTTTTGTGAACGTTGGTTTGCTTCAATATTTTCTGAAATTGAACTCTATCATTTTCAGTAAAGTGCATAGGTTTCTTTAGAAATAACAATTCATATAAACCAAGATTTCCTTTGTAAATAGAATCGCCTACTCGTATATCACCATTTTGAAGAAAATCCACTTTTTCCGTCCCCATTTTCCAAGTTTCAGTTTGTGCATTATGTTGTAAACTATACGTATGATCTATTTCATCGGAATCTATAAAGTACTTATCGATAAATTCATGTGCTATTTTTGGATACTGATCCAAGTAGCTCTTGTACACTCAGTTTGTTCTAGAATTGATTTTGAAGATCTTCGTTAGGATCTTTAAATGCTTGTAGTGATTGTACTTCCATAAAAACATTATCATCATCATCATCATTATCACTGTTTCCAGACTTCTCCGCAATCATTTCAGTCGGCTGGCATTCAACATACTTTTGAGAACTGCGTTCAGGTTTCGGCTGTTTCTTTATCGATGATGGTGGTGTTATCTTTTCCATCTTTACAATTTCCTCTTCCTTGTTCTTTATTGTTCTGTCTGCGAGTTTATTTAAGGGTATAGTTATAGGTCCCAATATTCTATTTAGAGTTTCATCTTCCTCATCACGTTCTAATTTCAAGGCTAAATGTTTTTTTCGTATATGACTAGCAGCATTTATAATCTTTCTCAGAACTGCCTATCTTTTGTTAATATTTTAGGCATTTCGAACTCGATCTGTTTCAATCAGGGCCGTTCCAATCAGGTTCGTTCAATCAGGTCCGTTCAATCAGGTCTGTTACAATCGGACCTGTTTCAATCAGGTCTGTTTCAATCAGGTCTGTTCCAATCGGGTCTGTTTCAATCAGGTCTGTTGCAATCGGATCGTCTGATACTAGGTGTATCCTCGATCAAGGACTCTTACATACTAACCATTAAACTATGTTTATGGTATTATATAGGTATTAAATCTGCTTCGGTAACGGCCTTTGTGAATATCACAGTCTTTAACAATAACAAGAAATCCATATTTGTCTTTCCAACATTCAGAACATATATCCTTAAACAT
This sequence comes from Sitophilus oryzae, assembly GCF_002938485.1. Taxonomy (NCBI): domain Eukaryota; kingdom Metazoa; phylum Arthropoda; class Insecta; order Coleoptera; family Curculionidae; genus Sitophilus; species Sitophilus oryzae. The sequence continues at coordinate 313,301 of NW_022146345.1, read as the reverse complement.
GTTTATCGACATGTCTGTATTTACGTGATCATCATACACATGCCTAAGATTAGTATCATCTTGCTTGAAAAGTATCAACATATTAGCATTATCTCGAACCAATTGTTTAGGGATCTTTGAATAGGTCTGACAGAGGTAAAATGAGTCGATTGCATTGTGACGACCCATGCAAAAATAATTTCTAATTTATCTTTGTTTCTCACAAGCTACATCATCGAATATGAACACAGAGTCGGGTTTGGCGTTTACGGGATCCAATACACCATCGTTATCGCTGTATCCGTAGTAATTAACACCTTTAATACGATCCAAAACCTGTTGCAGAAATGTGTATTTGTCTTGAAAGAGAGACTTTGAGTAAACATACACGTTCTCAAACCGAAGTCCGTTTGGATCTGTTAAAAGACTTAACATCACATTCGTTTTTCCTGAATTACTGGGACCACAGATTATAGCCCTTATAGTATTTGGTAATAGATCGCTATGTCGATTTCTAGCATCACCCTGTGCGATATCGAAATTACAAACATCAATGTCGATTTTCTGGTTTAACTTTTTCTCATTTTTTTTCATATACGATGTTTATTCGATCACGTCTTCAGTTGTAATGAGAACGTCAAAGGGTAAAGGTCTCTTAAATAGGGCTATCAATAAATTACCATTTGAACTTCATTTACCTGGTTACCAGTATTGTGGTCCGGGAACAAAGCTTGCTAAACGATTAGCTAGAGGAGATCCAGGCATAAACGAATTAGATCGAGCGTGTAAGGAGCACGATATCGCATACTCGAAAGAAAAGGACTTGAATCGACGACATCAAGCCGATAAAGTGTTGGAGGAAAAAGCGTGGGAAAGAGTTAAAGCTTTGGATTCTAATATCGGAGAAAAAAGTGCTGCGTGGTTTGTTACAAACGCAATGAAAACAAAACGAAAGCTTGGTATGGGTGCTAAACGAAAACCTTAAAATCTTTTATTGTTAATAAAGTGAAGAGACATATTAAACATTATGGTAATGGCACCCTCAAGGATAATATTAAACTAGCACTGAGAGCAGCTCGCATGAGTGTTAAACAAGCTGGTGGAAGAAAAAAAGTTAAAGTACCTAGAGTTATACCAGTACCTAAAGTCGGAGGAATTTTACCTCTTATTCCACTCTTCGCAGGCCTAAGTGCTTTGGGAGCTCTTACCGGAGGCGCTGCCTCTGTCGCTAAAGCTGTTCAAGATAGCCGAGCGGCAAGAGATAAATTAAAGGAATCTCAACGACACAATGAGACCATGGAAGCCATTGCGTTGGGTAAAAGAGGAAGCGGATTATACCTTGCCAAACACGAGACAGGATATGAATTATTTCTTCAGAAGCAATCGCCAAAAAACTACCAATAAAGCTACCCAATCGACCTTTGTCTAACCTAGATATACAGAAATATGTAAAGAAATTAAAAATTGTCAACTTCAGAGGAGTATTTATGAGAAATGCTCTACCACAAACACCTAGAACGAACGAGTGCGGTGTTGTAAATTTGGACGAGATTGAAGGAGATGGAACTCATTGTGTAGCATATAGAAAAACAAGGGATAAAGTTGTGTATTTTGATAGTTTTGGAAATTTAAACCCACCAAAAGAAATTGTTCGATATTTCAAGAAATGTAAAATATATTATAATTACGACCAGTATCAAACATATAATACTTACAATTGTTGTCATCTTGCATTGTCCTTTCTCTATAATAATAAATAGTTATAAAACATGTGTTTTAATTCTACGCTCAGTCATGTCTCAGACATTCACGCTGAAAGGTCGTTCTAGCTGTTTAAGCGTGGACATTAATCCTCCAATAGAACTCGATTCTAGATACAGTTATTCTCTAGCTCTGATATCTCTCAGTACCTAGCAATACGTATTGAACGAAGTAATTTGA